>NW_026859656.1:0-17777 GCF_026571515.1 Ruditapes philippinarum
AAGTTGTATTGAATTCCAACTTGTGGTTTTCAAGTTATGCTCCGGACAAGGAAAATGTAACAGAGGGCAGACAAGGAAAAGTCACAAAGGGCAATAACTCTGTAATTAGTCAAGATAGAGTTAGGGTTCTTGTGCACTGCACTTCCTCTCATTGTGTTTGACCATTGTATGAAGTTGTTTTGAATTCCAACCAGTAGTTTTCAAGTTATGCCCCGGACAAGGAAAAGTAACAAAGGGCAACAACTCTGTAATTAGTCAAGATAGAGTTATGGTTCTTGTGCACTGCACTTCCTCTCAATGTGCTTGACCAGTGTATGTAGTTATATTGAATTCCAACAATTAGTCTTCAAGTTATGGTCCGGACAAAAGAAAGCAATGGAAAAGTAACAAAGGGCAATAACTCTGTAATTACTTCAGATAGAGTTATAGTTCTTGTGCACTGCACTTCCCCTTATTGTGTTTGACAATTGTATGAAGTTGTTTTGAATTCCAACCAGTAGTTTTCAAGTTATGCTCCGGACAAGGAAAATGTAACAGAGGGCAGACAAGGAAAAGTAACAAAGGGCAATTACTCTGTAATTAGTCAAGATAGAGTTATGGTTCTTGTGCACTGCACTTCCTCTCATTGTGTTTGACAATTGTATGAAGTTGTTTTGAATTCCAACCAGTAGTTTTCAAGTTATGCCCCGGACAAGGAAAAGTAACAAAGGGCAATAACTCTGTAATTAGTCAAGATAGAGTTATGGTTCTTGTGCACTGCACTTCCTCTCAATGTGCTTGACCATTGTATGTAGTTATATTGAATTCCAACCATTAGTCTTCAAGTTATGCTCCGGACAAGGAAAATGCAACGGACGTCTGGACCGACCGACCGACCGACCGACCGCCCGACCGACCAACCGACCACCGGGTGACTCCTATATACCCCCCAAACTTCGTTTTTGGGGGTATAATAATAAAAAATAGTTATTTAACTATTTAATTGAGGGATCCAAATATCTTTTCATTTGATGCAAAGTGAATTAAAAGTATTTGATTGAAAAAAAAAATTGTCCGAATTAAAAGTTTGTAAATTTTCATAAACATTAAGAAATTGAAGTGCACAATAAAGTATTCCTCTTAAGTTCGTCTTCTATCATAATACCTGCCATATCTATGAACTATACTAATATAATGTGACGTTTAAATTGATATGCGACCATAGCTTCGTTATTTAGAAGAATACTTACACGGATGATATGAAAGGTAATACATTTTATATGAAATAAAGGTAAAGTTTTCACATTACACTCTGTTTTAGAAACAATGGATATATAAATGGCCCACAGAATAGAAAATGAAAACAAGTGAAAAGTTAAGTGAGTCTGACAGTAAGATATATATAAAACTGTCACTTGTATCAGCTTTGGCAACATATTATCTTAACTTAGAAATCAAAACCATCTCTTTACAAGGAACAAAACATGTATATTCTACCTAAATTGATATGCAATGTACTCCCTACTCAAAATATTGAAACAAATAACCGAATTCGTTACATCAATCTTCAACTGTAGAAGACGCAATTTTAGTAAACGCCTAAAAATACATTCTTGTCAACTAACATTACTATTATGTATTAAGTTTGGTTTTTATACACCAGGCCTCTTTGCCTCAAAAATAAATTTGACCTTCTCTCCAGAAGAATGCATCCCAACGGCAGGATATAAATGAAAGAGGCCATAGACAAATTGCCGTTCTCCAACCTGAAGGAAAACAGTATACATGAACTGATTTTTAATCGAACTAATAATAAAATAGAAGAAAAAGGTAAAGGTATGAACGAGTATAGTTACATCGATCCTTTTTCGAATAATTATTTACAAAAAATTAAGGTATATGATAAAAAATTGTTAAAATGTACTGATGAAAGAAACACATAATCTAAAAAACACTGTTTCACAGCAATTTACTACCTTTTTGCCATTTCTTGTAAAAACAGCATTCACAGTAATTCTGACCCCAAGTCCGCTGCAATAAATAAAATTATTTATTTAACATTATTGTTTGTCTTACAGGTAAAACATTTCAGCACCAGATTCGTATCATTTCGTGTGTCATGTCGTTATCAGAAGACATCATTACATTTCTACAACTAGACTTCTATGTTTCTGCCATTTTGATCTTACTAAATAAAGAATGAAAAAAGTAATAAAATAGATCTTTAATTATACGAGTATGATAAATATCTGTTTACAAAATCTCAAATCTGAAACTGAAACTGTATAGTTACTTATTCGTTCTTGCCTTTTAGAGGTGAATGGATTTTCGATATAACAACAGGATATTTACCCAGATTTCCTTTAACCCCTAATGAAATAAAATGTTGATATGAATTTTCGTGTTAATAGTTTTTACCGCTGTACACGACATCCGTTTATCCAGCAACCAATCTTGTCACCAACGAGACATTTCGGCCCAAACACCGTGCCGCTTCCACTTTCGTGATAAAGCCTGGAAGATTAAACTACAAATACATTGCAAAAATGCTTTCATATGTACGTTTAAAAGTCAACTTTTGCTTTTCAGAGACAATATGCGCTATCAATAACTTGTTTTCTACATACTTATAAAATCAAAATTAAATTTTTGGTTAAATAAATGGCCTTGGAGTTCGCTCATCAGAAGTTCATGACATGTCATGAAAAAGCCGAACTTATGAGTATATTAATTCCAAAATAAACAAGATATGTCAGAGTATCGACGGAGCTCGACTTATTTAATACTGGATGTAGTAAAGAAAAAAACAAAACTATGCAAAATTCAATTATGATATAAAATATGTCATTCTGTATTTTTGCACCACGTAATATGCATGTGGCCATGTCAATAAACGTTAAACAGACATTTCTATGCTCGAATGGAAAAGACAACAATTTGAAATCTGAAGCCAATCCCTTTAATAACGAAAATGATAAGAACAAAAAGTCATCATATACAGTTTTTAAAGTCAAATATTATGTTCAAAGAGAAAAGAACTCTTGAAATAAAGATGCTTTAGATACCTTGTCATAATGTCATACCTCCATAATGTGAGTAATGACAAAGAATAATTATCTTAGGTCTAGTGTCGATACCGTTTATTATAACAAAGAAACTACTTCAACACTTTCATTTTAAAAAAAATCATATACATTCCAAGTTCAAAAATTAGAAGGAGTTAATTCTGGAAATACAGGAGCTATTGCTATAAATCTTATCACAAAGCACTAAGGTGTTGATAACAAACATATTTTTTAAGTTTGAATTAATTCCTAAATAAATAAAGGAATATTTTCATTGAACGGGGAGATAATTCGGAATATTGACGCTTAAGTTACGAACCTTTCATATTATTATACTGAAGTTGATATGTAACTTAAATTTATTGTTTAAAGTAAATCCTTTGAAAAATAAAGAAGTTTTAAAAAAGATAAAGATTTTATAAAAGG
Source organism: Ruditapes philippinarum (assembly GCF_026571515.1). Taxonomy (NCBI): domain Eukaryota; kingdom Metazoa; phylum Mollusca; class Bivalvia; order Venerida; family Veneridae; genus Ruditapes; species Ruditapes philippinarum. The sequence continues at coordinate 3,471 of NW_026859656.1, forward strand.
AAGACCAAGTTAAAGGGGAAATAATTCTGGAAATATTCATGCCATACTTAGGAATATTGTTGCACAAGATATCGTTGATAATAAGTAACAAATATTTGAAGTTTGACGAAGATGTCGGTGATAGTAAGTTACAAATATTTGAAGATTGTAGAGGATACCTTAAAAAATGAAGAAGTAATATTAAAAATAACATTCTAGTTTAAGGGGGATAAAAATGAATACAATGTGTGCTAGATGTGATGAATCTTGTCACACATCATGTCAGTAATGATAAGGAACATATATTTGAAGTTTGAGATTGATTCCTTTAGAAATAATAAAATGTTACAGTAAAATAATATTTTTATAATAAGGAAAATTCTAAGTTCAAAGGTAAATAATTCTAAAAACATTGTATTCAGAGTTACGAACCTTGTCACATAAAATAAGGTTGATGATAAGGAACATATATTTAAAGTCTGAAATAAAGAAGTAAGAGTAAAAATAATATTTTATACGGATATTCTAAATTCAAGGGGAGATAATTCTCAAAATATTGCTTCTGAATTTATGAACCTTATCATATAAGATGTGGTTGATGATAAGGAACATATATAATATTTGAAGTTTTGTAGTTGATAAAAAGTGAAAAATGAAAAAAGTTAAAGTAAAAAATATTTTTACTGCACTTAAACTTTAATCTGAAACCTGGAAGCCGACACCGGCGCCGACGCCGGGATAAGTAGGACAGTTATAAATATACTTCATGTAGTCAAGCTAAAAGCAGCATGCCTCCAGATTCATGCTAATTTTCCTGAAACTTTTGAAAATGTATCTAAAAGTAAATATTGTGAAGTGAACAAAAAAAGTAATTTACACATTGCAAAGGGCACTTACAATCCACGTACATTACACAAAGAGGTCAAAATATACATACTCGTAAATACCTCTTACTGCGTTAGTAACGCAGTAGAATTATAGTGATTGATATTTCAAAATCAGTCACTAATCGCGCATAACATGAAAATAATTAATTTAATATTGAATCTTGTTACTTTCTTAAGATATTTATAATTTTTCTATAGATTAAATTTCTTGAAATATTTTGGCTCATCTGTAGGCGTGCCGCTTTAACATCCCATCAATGCAAATATTTGAATAGGGGCAATAAAATGTAAAAAAGAAACATCTATCACTCTTGGCTTTCTATATATACTGTGACTGTTACGTTTTTTAGAATAAGAATCTCACAAAATTTCATTTATGAAAAACGGATAAATTTGATTTTCTAAGACGCATTATGCTAGCTCAAATATAATCAATGTATTTCATTATGCTAATGCAATATTACAATAATAAAGTCACGTTTAAATCACCTGTAGCAAATGCCCTTATTATGACATTTAATGTAAACATTTATAACTACAATGTTTAAATGTCTTACCGGCCATCGTCGGCATGATATCCTATTGAGTTCTTTCCCCATCCAGGCTGCATATTTCTTGGGTAATTGTATGGCACCAAACCCAGAGCTTATATAATAAAGATAAGTGAAACAAATATCGTTACAAATTTCGTTCCGAATCTTTGGTGAACATATAAAACATAATTTCTAACTTTTTGATAAAGCAAACTTTTTGAAAAAAAGTAAGAGACTATTTTGCATTTATAAATTGTTAAGCATTTTTACAATACATTGTCGTCAAAGAATAAATGAGCCTTTAAATACCAATTGTTCCACTCCGTCCTAAACTCAATATCTCAATCTCGAAGTATGTTCCATCCACTATTGCATTCTTGTCAACGTACAGTCCAACCTCTCCGTTTTCATTGTCTGCATAACTGCAATTGTATGCGTGTAATAATATTCTTACATAAAAATAAAGTCATAAAGACAACGCCTTATGCTTCATCAAATTGTTAAAAGGATAAAGTAAAAATATATAACGAAAACCTGATTACATGTTGTTAACTATATTCGTCATTACATATAATCATGTTAAGTTTTTTTTAATAATTTAAATTATATATTCCGTTTTCTTAACGAGAAATTGGGATATGATTATTTGATTAAAAAAACACAAAACAACAACAACAACATAACAGAAAAAACAACACTATAACGGTAAAATTCTATCAAAGGCTACAATAATACGTGAGATATTCGCCATCCACTTTCACATGTCTACATATCAACTGCCTTTCTAGTAATGGTGTTGAAACCGTCTACAAAGAAAAAAATGTTTTCGACTATGTGTATTTAAAAATACTAAGATACAAACTCTACATTTATTATCGCATCTTCATAATTGTGTGTTTTTGCTAAAAGGCTTGACGTAACTGTTTTTGGTGGTAAAGCAATATTTCAAGTTTAATCTAACCTTAACATTAAATACGTTTTAAAAGAACACCTTTGATATAATTTGAGGAATGCACTATAACAAAAAATTAAACAAAGAAATTGATACACAACAAATATTCCTTTTTTAAAATGAAAACCTTTTATAATAATGTTTGAGAAATGGAACCTGTAAATCAAAAAAAGGGACCGAACTTTACAAAATAATTTAAGGATTACCAGCTCTTTTGAAACTCCTTGTTCTATGATTTCTTCTTGATCTGAAATTTGATTTATGCTAGAAACTTAAAATATAACTCTATTTTTAATATTATATAATTTATTTCTTCTTTTTATTCATTTTATTCATGTTTGTAATATATGCTTATTACGTTTATATTCACTTATTATACATACAAATGTTTACAAATGTTCAGAGTTTAAAATGCTGAAAAATTAGTCCAGGGAATATATAGACTTGTTGAAGCTGAGGGTTTACTATTCTAACCATATGTATAATATGTCCAATTATCTTTTGTATTAGAGTATGAATGCAGAAAGAAATAAGAGCCTGCGTTTGGTAAACTCGTTTACCGTGATTCTTGTCAGAAGCCAAAATGGTTTCCCTTTAACTCAGTAATGGAAGGTGAGATTTCTAAGAAAAGTATTTCATAACTTAACAGTGTCATGACCTTTTTATTCTTGCAGACTTCAATTTTATAGCAAAAAAATATTTAACAAGTTATTTTGATTTTGAATTTCAATATTATATTTTTATTGATTTGAAAAAACAACATTTTTATGAATAAAAAAACAAAAAAACAACAACCAAAAAACACACCCCCTCCAAAAAAAAAACATACCAAGAAGAACTCATCAAATGAGTGTAACAAACAATTACACATTCAAATCCACAATTTTATCACTGATAAAATATCATGCTTGTTCCAGAAATTACTTAATATAAGAGAGTGACAAATAAAAACAAACTTAATTTGACAACACAATATCCTTACAAAGTAAAAAAAGTTTAATTCGTTTGGCTTGATCTTCACAGTTCATTAACTATTCCGATTTGGATGACAATAAAGTGTTTCCTTAACATTTTTTCTTGTCTCATCCCATTCAAGCAAATAATGAAAGTCATCCCCAATAAAGTTTTATTACAGTGTGTACAGTGTCCTTTAATATCAATACAAAGATTTTTTTCTATATGCAGCTATTGATGTGTAGTTCTAAATTTACAAAAATATCTTGAAAGTTGGATTAGTAGTACATCTAAGTTTTCCTCACACATTTTAAACATATGGTTAACTAAACATTAACAGTATACAACAATTCCTGCAAAAACGCGTCATTCAATCTGCGTTTAAAATATAATAAATTGTTACTATTATCAGTAATAAAATATTAAAAAAGACCAAATTTATTGCTTTATTAATGGTTTTTGACAACGTTTATCCATAGGAATTTGCATGTATTAATTGTATGTAATTTTAGAGCAGTATTATGAATATTTACGTTTTAATGACAAACGTTTCGAACAATAACAAAACAAACGTAAAAATCGTAAATGAATATTTAAACACTTAATTCCCGTCTAATAACTCAGATGTAGTTTTTTCAGACCTAAACTTTATTAATAGTAAGGTATAACAATTTTAAATGATGTCAGTATTTTTGACCTCCATACTTCACTCATACATTAGAATGTGAGTAACAATAACGTAATAGAAAATGTGGTTCAGCAGAAATGGACATGCCAATTTGTCAAGACTTCAGTGAGTGAAAAATATGACTTTTCGTGCCTGCTCAACTAATTTGGACCTTTCCCAGTTTTTAGCAGTGAAAATCCAGACCTTTCTTTTCTATTCATTGCTAGGTCTACACAAAATGGAACGCGGTTGACTCAATTAATCATTTAATGAGAAGATGAACGTTAAGCAAAGAGACGTTAAACCCGGGCGAATGTATATCCCAACGGGCAGCAGATAGATTTTGCATCATTTTGTACTTATTTTCAGATATTGATTTCAACTTAGGCCTTTAACAAACTACAATTGGATAAAAAACATTTTTGGAATTAAGCTCTACCTACACAAAACCGTTAAATACTATCGATTTCCCTGTTGTCTATCAATAAACCACAAAATGACTGTCGTCTTGATATTGTTAAAAACCAAACTTTATATATAACAAACCATTACCAAATACATCTTCGACTTCCTGAAGCCTCTCCAGTTGACCAAGGCTCGCTAAAGTGCTAGTTATCTTGCTATCCTTTATGAATTCGTAAGGCTCAATTTTGTTTCTGCTTTTGATATCATTAAGTTGCTTCATCAGTCGATCCAACTTATGTTTTTGTGAAACAGAACAGACAAAGAGCTGACTTGGACTCTGCACCTTTGACTTAAATAAATCAGATATAACATTCAGATCACTTATCAAACTTTCAGTTTCGCCTTCTAACTTTGTCATACTCAAACTATCTCTGTCCTTTATGCATTTGCCTTCTTTAAGCATACGATCTCTCAAGTTGTTAATTTGTGTAGTTATCTCTTCCCAAAACAGGTTAACTTCCTGTTTGAACTTATCATTGATATCATCAACTTGAACTTTATTGTTCTTTATTGACGACAATAATCGTTTAGCTTCAGTCGTGCATATTTCCGGTCCTTTGGTCAAAGACTCCAGCTCTGTTGTGCCTTTAAGATCATTTGCCTTATCAAGAATATAATCGACCTTACACGATCTATGACCTATGACCATACAATCTCCGCAACCAACTTGCTCGTGCTGTGCACAATAAAACTTCACTGATTCGTTTAAGTGTTGCTCGCATTTCTCAAATTCACTTGAACTTTCTCTCCGTGTTATTTCAACATTACAATCAATTAAAGTGTGATCTCGATTAAGCTTATACTTTTTGTGTGTATTGAAACAACTCGAACACATATACTCTTCACAATCCGTACAGAATCCATCCGCTTGAGTCAACACATCACTTTCTTCACATGGTTTGCAAGAAAAATTATCTATTTCCCTCTTTCCTGGAACCTCCATTGTTTTCAAACAGAATTATTCAATGTAGTAAATGAAAATTGAAGGCTAAGTCATTCAATAATTTACTGTATCTAATTCATACATCTGGTAAAATAACAATGTGCATGTGTGGAGGACGACAGCTAAAAAAGAAAAAGATATACAGTATACTAAAATTAAATTAAGAAAACATATACATGCACGGTTTAACATTCAATACAGCTGTAGCTAATGGGTTAATACCGAAGTGAGACTGACGTTTTATTTTCTCGCTAGATTATCTAATTAATTTGCAGAAAGTAATGGAGATATATATTAAAAACAATATTTCTGTAATAAAAATCTCTGACACCAAATATGTGACCAGACCGCGTATATCTTATCTAAATACGAATTTATAAGATTGGGTGTATGAAAACAACTTTAATGTAATAATTTAAAAGTTAAAATAATCATAAAGCATACAAACTTGTAAACTTCCGTTGTATTTAAGAGTTTTAAAATTGTCACTGTTTATGCTTTATTTGCGTTTGTATATAGACACGCTTTGTTTATGGCCGGATCGATTTTCAGATAATTGTGTAAAGGCAAGATTTTTAACACATTGTAAACAGTGTAAATATAATGAGATTCTTTCAACCCTATTTTGTTTAACTTTATGCAGAAGAAAAGTACATAGTTTAATAAGCAGTAAAAAATTTTGTGCAAAGAAATAGTTTTTTCCCTGATAACTCAGCATACGCGTAGTTTAATCTACAAAAGTACGGTATATAAGCTTAATAGAAACCGAAAGTTGAATTTTACATGCCAAATGAGTTTTTAAAGTATTCTTGCTAATATGCTCTGATTAACCACAAACAAAAAATAACAGTAATAAAACAAAACGATCCTTTTTACATCATTTTGTTCCATATATTGTACCCTTAAGAAAATTATAAAAACGAAAGTAGGTTGATTATCATAGCAATAAATGGTATGATTTAAATATATTTTAACCGATACGGTGTTACAACATGTCTATCTTGCATTTCATATAATTAATACATACCAATATAGGTAATAATACCTTAAGTACAAACTTAAACACATTTGTTTTTGCTTTCTTCGTCAAGCAAATGATGTCATAAAATAAGACGAATCGTTTTGCAAAATACCGTTATCGACATCACAAAATTTTACGCTTATTTCAAACTGTTTAACCTGTCGACAAAATTTAGTTCATCCTCGTTTTACCAATAACTTTAACTGGTATGTAAAATTTAATCTGTTTAAATCTTTATCTATGTCAAAACCTTCGCAAAATGATGATTATGCTTATAATAATTGTCTTAATTTTTAGTCATGTATTTATTGTCTTATATTTATGAAATTGAACCAAACATCGTTCTTTTTAAGCAAAACTATATGATAAAATCATATTGCTGTACTTTATGATACTGCATACCTCGCCATTTAATATACATAAACTGTCCTAAATAGCACAATCACTCACACCAACACATCTTAGCAAGGACATTAAACAAATCATTAATAATTACATTACAAAAATGTATTAAAGGAACAAGAAATCATGCATTAAGGCAAAAATGTATGCTTTGTTCTTCAGGACCGTTGAATTGTATGAGTTGTACTTCACGGTTCATTGCGAGCCTGTGTGTACGTTGTGACATTTGAAGTTAAACCTCTCTGGTTCCAGTTTAAAATAGAGATCCTTTCAAAATTGACTTAAAATACAATACTGTATGAAGTAAAAGATTTTCAGAATAATCGCCGTCAAACAAATTTGTAAATTATTTGTCTTACTCTTTAAGTAACTGGACAGACAATTCACACAGTTTTTGCGATTAAACAACTCTTACTTGTCTCAAAAAATAGACAGTACATCAACATGAAAAAAATCTTTTAATATAAGACAATTATGACAATCTTAAGAAAAATGGCATATCAGTAAGACACATACATATAGTAATATTTCTTAAATTCATGGTAATTAAATTCTGTCCTAAATAACGAGAAACCATTTGATTTCGAATATCAGATGTTTTTGGCCTATTCTTAGAAACGGAATTACAACAGGTACTGACTACACTATATAACTTCCACAAGGATTAAAACTGATAGATTCTGCATTCATGCATTGTATACACACCGGTCTCTCAAATATCGACCTGTGTCGTACGACGCATAAATCATCCCAAAATGAGGGTAAAAATGACTCCGATATAAAGAAGTCCGCGTAGTGATGATGATTTTATTTTATAAAACACAATATATCTTTTCAATTGATTAAAATTGTTTATTGCTTCCAAGGGATCACTGTTTTTAAGATTTTAATATTGATAGTTCGATATTGCAATTGATAGTTTGACTGTGTTATTATTTATTCAAATATTCTAAAATACTTTCACTTTCGGTTTTAAACTAACAATGGACGAACTATTATCACGCACGTTGAACGAAATTGGGTTTGTAAAACCACTTAAGAATGGTCAGAAGGAGTGTTTGATGAATGTTTTGAGTAAAAATGATGTAATGGCTGATTTGCCAACAGGGTATGAAAAAAGTTTGATTTTTCAACTGGCCCCATAAATTTGCGTTTTGTTCTATCATGTCCATGTTCAAGCCATGTCAAAAGTAGTGTGTTCCCATCATGCTTAGGGAGGTTTCACACAGGTCAGTAAGACCGGTGTACACAATGCTAGTTCATGTGCCAAATTTACGCTGTAAACATGTTACGCTGTAAAATGTTTAATTAACGGTAGCGGACGATTTATTGCTTTAAAAGAAAACAAGTCAACACTAACACATATATATTTAGCTGTAAATAAAAATGAAAATTGACGACTGTAATATCTGCTACTAGTATATGTCCCTTGGGGCCGAGAACCCAGTAAGTAACACAGTGTATGTTTTATACGTTTATACGTTTATTCACTACGAGCGACTATTGTACACTACTTGGTATGTAAGAGGCTGATACAGAGTGGCTATGTAACATGATACATATATCTACGTCATCATATATTGTATGGACACTACAACGACTTGCCCCAAAACTGGAAAGTTTAAACGGTCTCTGGTTACTCTACCTTACGTAAAACATCTGGAAGCTTTGAAGCCAGGGAAGACAACGGCGGAATCCGATGACAATCTTTTACCGATGATTAGTGTTTAAAAGAGGAAAACAATATACATATATATACATAAATAACAAATTCATAATAATGGAGTTTTTGATTCCACAAAATCTTTGATTTCGTTAACAAGCTCTCGGCTATACTTTTGATCTCCAGTCATGTTATTCAAAACCATATCACTGACACTTGCCGAATACTATAGTTTCAGTTTGTTATATCATATCTAATTATCAAACCATTCAATAATAAAATTGAAAACAAAAAATGAAGAAATTGAAGTACACAATTTTGATTAACTGTATGACCTTGTATCAAAGAGAGAAACAATTACATGACAATGAATATAGCGGTATTTATCGCCGAGTAGAACTTGTATGTGACAAATGGCGTTTGGATAACCTTGTATGCAAGCTGCAGATGCATGCTAACTAGCGTCAGAATAAATTGTTATTGAACTTTTCAGGTACAATTAACATCGGTTAAACGAAAAAATGCCTTCTTTTAATCACTCCTAAATCCGAAATATCTATAATTGAGTTCCAACTGGAACTACATTCAATGGCTCTATGTAGATTTTAGTCATTATCTAACACTCGAATCAGTGAAATAATACCAGTACATTTAGCCATATCGCGTGCAGACAGGAAATGAATTTTATGTATAAATACTGCACTAAGCTTTTCACACGCCTTATTTAAGGAAAGTCTAAAGCATTATCCTTTACAGTCCTTAATATACCAAACCATTCAAGATTTTAAACTGGAGTTGCATATTTAATGAAAACATCATCTTTCAAGGTACATTCAACGGTTTGTGTACTGCCCATTCATCATCTAAAACAATACGAACCTAATTCCCTGAAGCCGGATAAATTTTACAAGGCATCAGTATTTAGTCCACATAAATGCTGCCGACGCCAACCCAAGCGGTAATACACTAAAACGGAATTCTTAAGCTTTGCTTTTTAAGTCTTTGAAAAGAAAGAGGTATCCCCAGTGAATGGCTAAACGTCTTTCACAGACAGCACAACCTTCACTAAATCAGCAACTACATCATTTACAAAATTGAAATGATCAAATGAGGATTTATCATTTGCATGAAATATGATTGAGGAATATTGAAAAAAAATATAACGAACGGCATGGCGTAAAAATTTTGTACTACGTCAAGATTATAATAAGATGACGCTAAAACATTTTACCAATAATCAGAATGAAATCGCAACGTATCCTTAAAACCCGAGTTAACGTTTAGTCTTTTTGCCTTTTTTTCAAGAATAATATGAGCCGCGTCACGACAAAACCAACAAAATGGGTTTGCGACCAGCATGGATCAAAACCAGCCTGCGCATCCGCGCAGTCTGATCAGAATCCATGCTGTACGCTTACAGACACGATAACAAGTAAAGAAACTGATAGCGAACAGCTTGGATCCTGATCAGACTGCGTGGATGCACAGGCTGGTCTAGATCCATGCTGGTCGCAAAACCATTATGTTGGTTTTGTCGTGACGCGGCTCATATGTTATTCCCCCGCCCCCCAATTAAAACCCTTCCTCTGCCTGTGAAAAATTTTCTGATTATGCAGTATCATTCATATACGTAAGTCCTCTTCTGCGCATCAGCCAAATGTTCCCACGACCGTTCACAGGGAGTATGAAGAGTGACAGTTTTCTTTCAGAGATTGGCTAGAATTTATAATGCTAGGTAAGCTTGATTAGTTCTTAAGTCTGTAAATTTGTTAAAAATATGTACACACTTCTATTTCAAAAAGGGCACATTAAATGCACTAGAATCCACCATTTAAAGGAACTCCACTGAGGTTTATAAGCCTAGAAACATAAATTTTTTAATTATTAATTTAGCTCAACATAAGCAAATAAAACAGAAATATAAATAGAATATAACTAAGAAATATACAGGAAATACATTGAAAATCATATGTTTGTGCTATTCTCCGTCCGATTTGAGTGAAAAGCGTTTAAACGCTTTTCAAATTTGGGTCATTTTTCACTATTATAATAATTGTTATAGAAAAACGGAGCGAGCTAATGCTCTGAATTTTTGCACATAAGTTATTAGTATAGATCTACATCAAATAGAGTAATAATCTCAAAAAAATATTTCCAGTCCTGTCATGCCGAAAAACCTCAGTTGAGTCGCTTTAACATGTACATTTATTTATTTTTCCATGGAAAGGACATATTCACCCACCTTAAAATGGAAGTTTAGTCGATTCAAACATAAGCCCCCTAAGCCGAAAATTTCTGTTCCGTGCCTGCTTCGGAATAATCTTATTTAAAAAACATTATTTTGTAATTTAAAATATCTTGATTGTGAAAATAAAACATCAGTTTCAATTCATTTACTGAAAAATTACAAACTATTCTTTGAGCTGAGAAATATTCATCTATACAAATAGATTATCTTTCCAACAGTTTCTTTCGGCTGACTGTTGCCTGGCAGGCGTTTATCGATTGTTGAAACTTGTGACATTCTGTCCTGGCATGCAAGAAACCAACCTGCACATGCAAAGCATTGAACTCTACGAAAGGGAAAAAGTCTCGAATAAAATTCCAAGGTCTAAATTGTATCATCTTATTTTGATAGCTCTGACACTCGTACATACAGCTGATTATTGTCACGATTGCGGAACTAATGGAACTGAAAATTCCACATGCGTTGCTATCATCAAAAAAGCAAAAATCGAAGTTGTCTTCATATGAAGTGCGGATCGTCTTAATAATTATGTTGTTAAAATCACCAAGTGGTACAACTTTAGTTTTACAGGACCTGTCTTCAGATTTGATAAATACAAAAGGGGGATCAAGGACGCAAATTCTAACTTCAGTTCCATTTTGGGACGAAATAGGTCATTGTTTGTGGGTTTTCAAGCTACAATCAAATGGTAAGTGATTTTTTTCTTCTTCGAGTGGATGTTTAGATTTGTTTTACATTATTCTTGAAAGTATTATAAATTTGCATGCATAAACGCATAAAGCACAAACGAGAACTTAACTGATATCACCAGTTATGAACAATGCGTCATAAATAAGGGATATTTTTGTATTTAAAAAGTATTTTATAATGCGGATTTGTCAAATGTTCAAAATCATTCTCACGGATGTCAACGAACTGACAGCATTCATGTCCGATTACACCGCAAAAAGGTAATCTATTTGCAAAAGCTTGACATCGAGAAAGCTTTTAAAACATAAAGGAATATTGTAATTGAAAACATTTAAGTAACGTTATTACTTAACAAAACTAACACTCACACATGATAATTTATGTTTTTCAACACTGACTGTGGTGTTGTACATTATTTATTCTATATAAATACACCACCATTAAAGTTCACATGAATGTGAAGAGATTAATTTTATTTTATCGTTTAATTTTCACTATATTCTGAAACCAAATTAATAAAAGATAATAAAATACTGAATATACCTAACCTTATTGCATCAATGAAATCAGAAAAGAAAGTAGAAATCAGAAACTAATTAATGTACCCATTTTAAACAAGCGGTTAACGAAAACCTACCATATAGATTAAACAAATAGGTCTAGAGCGTCACAAACGCTGCAATGATGTAAATGTATAATATATTTGTATTTGATATATTTTTGTTTTTTTTTCTCGCGTTTGCAAATCCTTATTAATAGTTTGCTATCTATTTTATTTGTTAGCATATTAAAATGTTAATTATTTAGTTTTATTTATACTGTGTAATGCATTATGCTAATTATATAGTTTATCATTTATATCTTTATTATTACTTACTGTTAATTATACATAATTTGATTGTATTGGCCCAGAGTAGTTTGGAAACTATTCATAGATTGTCGTTTACAATGGGCACTTTTCCATGAGTATTTCAAACATTGGTAATAAAAGTAGAAATGCATCATTTGGATAATCTTCAAAAATATTTCTTAAAATAGCTTCTAATAGTCCAGCTTTAGTTCAGAACAATATCCTTAACTGGTATACCATAGGTAAACTTTGTTAAAATTTGGCATGCATGTTTCTTTTAAAGCATATAACTGATCTATGTTGTCATTTTACAGTTCCTTATAGTGCCCATTAGGCGAGTCATGCCATAAGTCGGCAAAAGATCTACTGGACCCTCGCATGTTTAACGTTCAATAAAGTATTTCTATGGCAGAAACGAAAAGAAATACATTATTGCAATCCAGATGTCCCACAAACCTTTGGATGATTAACCACTGTAACATTAAATTATAATGTTAACATTGCTACTTTATCTTTTTTATGTTCTTCTGTTTAAGTCCCTAATCCATTGATAGCTACATGCTAAATTTTGCTCAAGGCCAAATTCTAGTTATACAAATTATTTGTTAATCCTTGATTTTCTCTTGTTTTAGAACAATAGGATGCAATCGTAAATATATCTCTGATGCTGATAGGAATAGCACTACAAGAAAGTAATTCTTCTATTCCTAATTCAAAGACAGAAAAATGTGGAGACATTTGAGAATCCTAATATTACATACTCAAATAAGAATAGGGGTTGTACAATCACCATTTTAAGCGTTGTTCCTGTCATTATCTTTATTTTATTCATCCTGGTAGCAATCATATACAACTATGAACGAATACATGTGGTGGCGTTCTAAGCGTGAGGGAGGCGAAAACATTGGTGATGTTGAATTATCAATGCTTTAAACGCAACTACAAATTATCAGTTTTAATAATAAATATGTAGGTTCTTTGAAAGATGCTTTCAACACCATTTGCATAATTCAAATGATAACACTAACAAACAAAGAAGCATATTTCAATTAGCAATTATCTTTAAAATGCTTCGTTTTTTTCTGCATCAGAATAAAGCAGTATTATTTAATGTGGTAATAGATTGAATATATCAGAAAAGACGCCATAGTTTCCTTTTACTATCCCTCTTTTATCATATGTTCTTTCTAACAACAGTCTAATCATGTGCATAATTTTGTTCATTACCGTAATATTACTGTTCGGTATCTGTTCTTGTTTGGTGTTGATTTAACGCATTCAGGTTTGCCTTCTTTATTCGTATTGTAAAATATGTATTAGTATTTCTCAAAATGCTAGGAATCGACGTTCAGTCGGGTTTTCGAAATTTTTTTTGCGAAAAAGACTCATTCTTGAACAAAAGAGCTAATGTGTCTTCTTATAAGAAAAATATTCCATATATATATCCCATATATTGTTAACCCCAAAGGAGCCTACACACTGACTTCGAGTTTCGTACATGAGGATAGTATTTAAATTCTATACATAGGTATCCCGACAAACATGACGGATGGCGTACCCCGTAGATGCCCCTTTTGGAGGTCTTTTGTTGTCCATTTTGTTATAATGTGATATTATATATTATCTGTTTTGATTGGCTGAGGCAGTGTACGGGTAGAAATTGTCGAATATTGTTAATTATATAATTTATGTCGCCGATACATATACCTACTCATAATCCATTCAAAGGTGGAACAACATATTTGACTTTTGTTATGTTTTATTTTACAAATGATGGAATTAGGATTTGAAGTTTAAATTATTCTTTTATAACTGGAATATACAAGTGCACGCAATAAAGCATTACTCTTACCTCCTATTAATAAATGCGTTGTCAATGCATACTGATTACAAAAAAGATTACGAAAGTTACATTTTAAAACAAAAAAATTATTATATCAGCATAACTAGGTGCTCTTGAAAAAACATGAACTGGTAAAATAGGCAACGTGTTTTTAGGCAGTAAATACAGGCTTATCTTTTCATTTTTGCGCAAAACTATGTGGCGCCATCT
>NW_026859657.1:0-52615 GCF_026571515.1 Ruditapes philippinarum
TAATTTCCCCGGGTATTTTTTTTAAAATTTTGTGAGTCATCACAATTTTGATAGGTTAATTTGAAGAGGTTTTATCGTTATTTGCGGGTTTAAAATTTTTATATATGATAGTTTTAATGTTTAACTTGTATTTTTAGATTCCCGAACTTAGTTTTATTAATTTCCATGACATGACATGACTGTGAAAGTGTACACAATATATACACATGAATTTAATTGTACTACCTGAAATTAGAGAAAATATCTGACAAAACATTTATTTGTCATCATGGATGAATGCATTTAAAAGACAACATCAAATTCATTCGATATATTACCATCTAAAGCAACTATGAAAATGAAATGATTTTGAACAAACAATTCCTTGATAATTTGGTTACTGGGAATGATCACGTTAAACACAATTTTTGTAGAAATTCTGAGAATCAGTCAAAATTCTGAGAAATCACAGCAAAGCCACACGCAGCGTATAGCTTTGAGATTTTTATCGTTTAATAGTTAAATGTTATCGTAGTTTAAAAAATTATCTCGAAAGGAAGTCAAGTATCCGCTGCTTGTCTGAAATTGATTACTCTGAAGTTTGTGGTTACAACTTTGATACACCTACTTCAAAATAAATGTCAAGGTTCTCTTGCATCCAGTAAATAATGATTTGTTAGATTTTAGACAAATATAAGTATCTTTGTAGTATTAATGAAATATCTAGTCAAACAAAATATATCAAAACTAGCTTTCGTTTATATTTGGAGAGAGAAAAAATAAACATTTGAAGCTAAGAACTCGTCCGAAAGAAATGTTTTATATTTTATAAAATAACACTATTACTATCCTATCTAAAGGTTATAGTTTGTAAAGTTGTTTTGGTTTATTTTTGCAGTGATTAGTTTTGTTTATTTTATTTTATTTTCCCACGAAAATCCATCTTTGCATAGAGTCAGGTTATTTGAAAGTATACTGCAAGACAACATAAAAATGACAAAGACAAATGTATCATACATTTGACGTATGCAATATTCAATGGATATTAGTGTGTTATACAATTTTTTTTTTGTATTCGTTATTTAAAAAGAACTATTTTAGGTTATAACTTGCAAAGTTATCATTTATCATTAGAATACTGAAATAATGAGCCTATCATTGAAAAAGAAATTTTGAATTTAAGAAAATCAGAAAATCTAATACAGTAACTCGTTTATACATTTAGATAAGGAAGAGTGGCTATGAGTTGTAGTTTGAACCACTTGAGTTGAGCTGTAAGGGGAATAGTAATACCAACTTTTCGCAGACAACGAGTTGAATATGATAAAACTACTATATCATTCATACCAGATTTATATCAAATATCAGTGGTATTCTAGTGTTTACGTTGTCTTAAACGTCCTACTTAGGTCATAATTATGTTACCTTATACGACACCAGTACTGGAGCGGACTTGAAAATGTTGAATTTAACTTTGATGAACATGTTTCATAATCGAGCTAAAATGAACATGTGTGAAATAATCTAAGATTAACTGAGATAGAAGCATCTCTAACAACTAATCTTTTTTCCTTCAGAATCGTAAATGCGATCTCAGAATGCTTTTAGGACAGTTATGATGCAGGTGTCTAACTGTTATTAAATTTTAAGAGTAAGCGAAAAAAAGATAGATGAAACAATTTAGGCGTTATCACTCTTTTATTTATTAACAATAACGATATAAAAGCCCTACAAAATAACTGTGAAGATGATAACGAACTTCTGACGTAGCTTATAAAAAGAAACGAATGTCAGTAATAATTGTTTAGTCCCCTGAGGAAGCATAACAATGAATTCGTGCGTATACCTGATTTTAATTTCTTTTTGGACATTCTGTTCAAGTGAACCTGAATGCTCCAAATTTCATTACGAGGAAAGAACTCTTGAAAAAATTATAAAAACTGAATTCATTGTTGAAAGGCTAAAATCAGATGTTTCAGAAAGGGATGGAATCACAAAAGCAGCGTTGGAGAAAAATCAAGAAGACTTGGCGAAAATCAAAAACGACCTTATAGATTTGGAGGATAGGCATGACAAAGAGTGCAAAGCGATAACGGAAAAAGGTTTGATATATTTTATTTGTCGTGAAAATGTTTTAAATTACTAAAATACACTTTTATATTTGAAATTAAATTACCTATGTTTATTTACAAACTGTAAAATGTACTACTATATCTATATATTTTGGCGTCCATGACTATTAAGGGACATCGCAAGACAAAGCGAAGTTTATTCTAGACAATGCGCTACAATGCTAGACAATGCGAATAACAGTCAGCAAAACGAAATGGAAAACTGCACTGTCGTTTGGTGATGTCGCGTTGAAATCGGCTTCATATTGCGGCGTTTTTTTCCAGTTTGTTTTTATTTCGTGTATACGCACGCGAAAAATAAGAGAGCGCGGATGCAATGTTTTTCATGTGACAACTGAGACACAAAGTAACAAAATTTCAGTGTTGTTACTTTTCGATTAGCATGCGCACCCCGTTTAAACATTTGCAATTGGACCCCACTAAAAGCAATTGCCGGGTATAATGTTACTAAATTATCTGTGTGATATAATCATAATCGCGTCATCTTTTTGCGACAAAACAATTTTTTTATCGTCACATCAAAAAACAAATCCATCATTTCGTCTTGTCGTATTTGAATGATTGAAAAATCATTGCGATTTTAAATTAACAAAATATTGTAAAGTCTAAAGTAATTGTCAGTAAAACTGAGGTGCCATGCTTCAGTTCTTCATAACTTTTAGAAAACATACGACTATTTTATCATTATACGTGTACTACTGTTTTTGAACGCTACAAAACTATAGCTGCATCCTGATGTACAAGATTTATGCACAGACGATTGGGGGTCAGATCCTGCCAACCCCAACGTGATATGCCCCTGTAACACAGTCAAAAATATTTCAATATTTAAACACGAATTGGACATTTGTTACAACGATAAATCTGGTTTTCAACATATTTATACAAATTATATGAAAAAATACCGTATCTAGCCCATCAAGTCTCAAAGTTACGACAAAGTAAAGATTTCAGAGTCCAAAATGTAAACAGTTCAACCAATTCGCGACCTGAGCCTAGAGTATGTTTGCGCTTTCGTTTCGTTTTTGAGCCGGGACCCAACACTATAATTCTCTCATGACTAAACTTGTATTAAAATTGTCACTTTCGGGAGACCAAATATGACCGCCAAATTCAAATATTTATATCGTACATTATATAGAATAAAAAAGAGGGAAACAACACACTGTGCATCTTGGTAATAGTTTTATTACAAAGAAAATGTCTTTTCAACGAGCGCTTGCAAACAGCTTACACGCGGGAAATGACGATAGAATGCTCGAGTAGTCGAAAGCAAGTACACCGGGAACTCTTTTCTAATTGCTTAGTTACTTTCGATTTTAATTAAAAGTTGATTTTCATATTAAAATGTGATGTATAAATGTTTATTCTGATTGCACCTAGTAGATAATTCGATATTCTCTTGATTTACACCGAAAAATTCACGATAAGGTTTATTTAATAATGATTTATCACGTTTTATTAGTTTTGGGAATTCGTGTTTACATTTTGGAGTCTGCAATCTTTACTTTATTGAAACTTTATGGTATTCGGTATTTTTTTCATATATGTAAAAATTGTTTGCAAAACAGATTAATCGTTGTAACAGATGTCCAATTCATGTTTAAATAATAAAAAAAAATTTGATAGTGTGTTTACAGGGGCGTATCACGTTGGGGGCAGGATCTGATCCCAAAACGTCTGTGGATTTATGTACAAATGAGTACTCCCCCATTAAAGGGCTATTTTATCAGTATGTTTCAGCAAAATTATCAAAATGTCGCTTCGCATTGTCGAGTGTAGCTACGTATTTATGGGCCTCGCTTATCACTAGCGGCCGTCACTTCGCACTGTCTGGCATCGTATCGCATTGTTGCCTGTCACTTCGCATTGTCGTATTTCGACCCTCAATGCGACGGACGACATTATAACTAGTAACTGTAAATTTTATTTACACAATAATTACGTAACGAGGATTTTTATACTTTTTCCAATTGTCAACCTTATTTGAATCATACATATTTGCTTCAAATTCTTATCTAAACTATTTAAAATTGAATTTCACTTGTTTATTTACAATTTATTCAGTCTATTTTTAAAGTGACATATAAGGGTATAAAGTGAATAAACATGTGAAAGTCAAAATAAGGTTACATTTTGCCATGATTCCTTTCAATTTTATAATACAATCCGCGTTAACGATAAATAACTCCCTTGGTCCAAGGAAATTTCTATAAATATCCATTTACCTTACATATAACGTTTAATTTAAAAAACGACTGGGGTAGTTTTTATATATTTTAGGCAGATTTATATTATATCCTTAGCATTTTTCAATCGCCATTATAGCACTCAATCTTTTGAAATATATAGTAAATTCAGCTAAACTTGATATCAGAATATCACTTTGATTGCAAATAATAAAGTAACGAGGAATTCTTTTCAATTTATTTTGCAATTCTAAATCTTGTGACCAAAGCATATTTGTGTAATGTCATTAATTGAATGTTAATTATGTAACTAAAGCAAGTTAATCAAAAACCCGAACGTGCGGCGTTAGTTCGAAACATTTAGAAAGAGAAAACAAAATAAAGTCAAAAAATGCATACGTGTTTATGATATCATACTTAGGACAACAACATTTAGAATGCATTCAATTTTTATGACTTGTTTTGACAAAACAAACTTCTATTTTGTGTTTTTCAACAAGTGCCCGAATTTTGATTAATAAAATGTCATATTTAATATGCTCTTAACTACAGCGTTCTTCGTATGTACAT
Source organism: Ruditapes philippinarum (assembly GCF_026571515.1). Classification (NCBI taxonomy): domain Eukaryota; kingdom Metazoa; phylum Mollusca; class Bivalvia; order Venerida; family Veneridae; genus Ruditapes; species Ruditapes philippinarum. The sequence continues at coordinate 4,871 of NW_026859657.1, forward strand.
GCTCTTACATCAATCGATAAAGTAAATTTTTAATGATATTTGATTTGCATGATGTTATTCTAGATTTTAATAATGAAAAACGGGTTATTTTGAATATGAAATTGTAGAAGGGAAATTTAAAGAAAAATCATTTCTGAGTTTCACTTGATTAATTTAAAAGAGGCAGCTATTGTCTCTCAAGGTTCCATTTCCCACAGTAATGCACTTTTGTTCTTATAATCATATGTTATATTCTGCAAGATCTTTTATTTGTATACTATACTATTATGATAATTTCATAACATCATACACTACAGCTTCAGCGGTTGCCCTTTAGAGCCAGTAATTTGAAGAATCTCAAATCCCAGCAACAGGTGAGACATTGATATTTACTACAACGCATTTCGACAAGAACGCCGGGCTATGATAATAGAACAGGTAATCTACACAGCAGCAACTAGAGGGTTATATCTTATTCACGTGTCAATTATGTGTGCATCCCGACAAGAGAGTTTTTAATTAACTTAGTGCAAGGTCGACGATGATAGTAAATAACATGTACACGGATATGGAGGTAAAATGAACGGCGCTTGCCGAAGAATGGTAGATGTTTTGGTACTTGATACAAATGAACAAGTGCGCATAAAAGTCGGCAATTTTTCAGGCAGCACTGTCTTCTGGGAAAATTCGTCTGGTACACAATATTTTTTTCCGGAGTTCTGATTAGTATTAAAACGTACGTGCTGCTGGGAGTGGTGATGTGTTAAAATGCATGTTTTTTCAAAAGACTACAATAATATGATACTTGTGAGAAATATATAGAAAGTACAGGCGGAAAACACGTTTGTTGTTGTTGTTGTTGAGTTGTTGTTGTTGTTTAGGCAGTTATTTTTGTCACAAGCAATTAGTGTTAATTAATCAACCGTCAATCACAGTTAAAAAATTTGTATAAATACGGAAAACTGTGTTCAGATAATACACTAATACCTAAATTTACTCATGAGCTTGTAAGTTTTGTTACATCATACTTATCGTTTGTTTCCTTTTAGTTTTGTTTTAATTTCGTCCTTGTAAATATTGCGTGCGAAACTGAATATTATAAAACTAGATAACTTGAATGTATGTTACACTTTGCATAATGATAGACATAAATTGTAAGTAGAGATAAATCTTAGTTTGAATCTTGTCTTTTCAAACTATTCAATATAAATTGTTTCCCATGTTAGATGTATTGTGTACTTAGATTTGTATAACAATATTATGATCTTATACTTTTGCTAATTGATTTGATACTTTTGTTAATTGATCTGATACTTTTTCTAATTTATATGAAACTTTTGCTAATTGATGTGATACTTTTGCTAATTTATATGAAACTTTTGCTAACTGATTTTGATACTTTTGCTAATTGATCTGATACTTTTTCTTATTTATATGAAACTTTTGATGATTGATTTGATACTTTTTTGCTTATTGATCTGATACTTTTTTCTAATTTATATGAAACTTTGCTAAAGGGTTTGATACTTTTTGCTCATTAATCTGATACTTTTTCTAATTTATATGAAAATTTTGCTAATTGATTTGATACTTTTGCTAATTGATCTAATACTTTTGCTAATAGATCTAAGATGTAATACTTTTGCTAATAGATCTAATACTTCAACTTATTTACTTGTATGCCACCTATTGCGCCACGTAAATATTGACAGTTTTCTTTCTGATTGGCAAGTCAAGACATATTGTATAGTTAGAATTGTACATGGGAATATTTTACACATGGATAAACATGTATTGCATCTGAATTATGTTCATTGGACGATGCAGTATTCTATACAGTGAGTTGACAGAACGCTTAAATGTGTATTAAAAATGTACTACCAAGTAATAATAATAATTTAAAACACTGATTTTAACTTGTTTTCAATTACAAATTCGTTTACTGTTCATTTTCGTTATCAAATGAATATTAAACCTCTTCAACAACACTCTGATATTGATCATATTTGACATATGTACATTATATGTTTAATTTTATTACCTTTATACCTTTATATAAACATGTTACATGTACTAACTTGCAAGTAACTGATATGTTAATATATATTTATATCACTCTTTGTTTAATTGAAAACCTGGTTTTATTTCGGACTGTAGGGCATATATTACGAATAAAACATTGGCATTATAACATTGTTTTGTTGTTTTCTTTAGCTTACACTTTGTATGTCTGGAAATTAAAATCTTTTGATTTCTAGAAAAGGGGAAATTAAAACAAAATGAGAAAGGTTACAATGAACAGTCTTGGTTTGAGAAAGATAATGTAATGTGCAACATCTCTCATGCCCTCTAGCACCGATTTGTGCAGCATTATTTTATCTCCATTGATGGAATCAATGCTCAAGTACGAGAAAAATACAACAACACTTATATTAAGAATGAGGTAAGCTACAGCATTTTTTCACCTGCTTTTGTGAGTATAAAAATCTGAATAAAGAGAGATAAAACAAAATTTAAGAACGTGAAACTTGTAGTCTCGGTTTGAATGAGTTTATTCAGCAAAGAGTGTGCAACACATTGAAGTAAACACGAAACTCAATGGTTGGCCAGTGGATATATACCTTAAAATGTACTTTTTTTACGTATCCCTGATTCAAAAGCTGATATAATATATTCTTTAAAGTTTAAAACTTGAATTCAAAACTGGCATTTAATTTTGTTTGGTTAGAAATGAGAAAGAAATACGTGGTAAATTAAATATGGTTAATGCACGTTTCTCGTGAGTCTGTAGGTAGCATTTAATTTCTGAGCCTGCATAGTATCGCTTTACATCGCATTATGACGATTTTACAGATCTTTTTAAACCAAATAATTTTCATGTAAAGTACATAGACATTTTATGTCTATCTTAATTGCTTTACCTGTACCATTACAAAGCAATGTCAAACGAGCAATTACAGTGCTGTTAAATGCATTGTTGGTCGCAATTATGCCTGTGAAATTGCCTATAGTCGCGTTTACCCGCCCCATTTCATATACCAGCAATACGGAGATTATCTTCTACATTATCGTTTCAAACCCAATAGATTATTCGTTAATCCTTAATACACAGTATCAGACAGATCTGTAGTTATATCATACCATGATCGGTATTCTAAAGTTTATCGATTAAGCGGATTACAATTTAGATAATCAATAAATTGTAAATAAGAATACTACGTTATAAAAATGGAAGTACTGATCCTTAATACATTTTTACAAAGCTAATTGATGAAAGAAACCTAATGGTGATCATCTTGGTTTTTATTTAAACATAACGAGGTCAAATAAGATGCTTAAGCAAAATCATTATGACATTTAAGGTGTAATTTTATATGATGCTGTTTAATGTAATCATATTGTTTTAACTTTGCATGGTGTCCATCATAGAACAGCATCAGTGACCTGGTGGATGACCGCCTACAGTTATGGTCTACCGTACAAGGAGACACAAAAGGATCATACAAACGGTTGTTTATATGCCCGAAAGAATTTCGGGCATATTATGTTATACCCCCTGGTGTCCGTCTGTCCGTCCGCCCGTACAAACCAGAGCTACATTATGGGATTTGGTCTATTGTTCTCATAACAATAGATGTCTTTGATATCATTCATTCCGTTTCTCTTGTGGGATTATTTTCTGCATTGTGGGGTTAAAAAGAACAAAAGAAAAAACAAAAGAAAACCCCATAACGTAGCTCTGGTAAGAACATCCGTCCGTCCGTTAGCAATTTGGTTTCCGGAGCATAACTTAAGTTCCATTTGGCCCACAGTATTCAAACTTTAAAGGATGATTGCACATATTGGATAGAAGACCCCTATTGATTTTGGGGTCACAAGGTCAAAGGTCAAGGTCACTGTTACCCTAAAACTGAAAATGGTTCCCGGAGCATAACTTAAGTTCCATTTGGTCACAGTATTCAAACTTCATAGGATGATTGTCCATATCGGGTAGAAGGCCCCTATTGATTGTGGGGTCACAAGGTCAAAGGTCAAGGTCACTATTACCGTTAAACTGAAAATGGTTTCCGGAGCATAACTTAAGTTTCATTTGGCCCACAGTATTCAAACTTCATAGGATAATAGCCCATATTGGGTAGAAGACCCTTATGGTTTTTTGGGGTCACAAGGTCAAAAGTCAAGGTCACTATTAGCCTGATACTGAAAATGGTTTCGGGAGCATAAGTTAAATTCTATTTGGCCCACAGTATTCAAACTTTATAGGATGATGGTCCATATTAGGTAGAATACCCCTACTGATTTTGGGGTCACAAGGTCAAAGATCAAGGTAAATATCACCTTTAAACTGGAAACAGTTGTCTTTCAATAACTCAAGTATTAATCAACCTGCAGCTGTAACATTTTATAGGATTAACAGCTTTATACCCCTGACGTCTTTTCGTCCATCTTTTGTAGCATTTTTACTTACAAGATAACAACTTGATGGTGGTGCTTTGAAAACAGCAACTGTATATATACATAAATGTTGTTCAGCTATAAAGGAGGATTGCTTTTTGAAGGAGGTAATATTGTATTTAATTCCCATGTCTTACAAATGCTTCATCCTTGCGAAAAGAAAAAGTACTTTCGGGCATATAATGTTCCGCCCAGCGGTGCTCTTGTTGTAAATGGTGCTTGTAGCTTTTCGCATGTTCAGCATGAATACGACAGTTTCAGATTTCATCAGACTCCGGTTAATAGTTTGATTTTACAGGGTGATGTTTCGTGTAATACTTTCCTAAAGCTGTATTAGGTTGTACAATGCGCTCCAACGTGTCACCTACATACTTTAAATGATCATAAGGTAGACGCAAAACACATACGTACGTACATAAAGTCTGTCATCGTATGGATCTGAAGCATAGGTAACGCAGCATTATTTTCGATGTTTAAAAATGTGATAAACAAGATCAACATAGAAAGGCGCGTGGATGAATGCATTCAATAAACAACATCAAATTCATTCGATATATCACCATCTAAAGCAACTATGAAAATGAAATGATTTTGAACAAACAATTCCTTGATAATTTGGTTACTGGGAATGATCACGTTAAACACAATTTTTGTCGAAATTCTGAGAATCAGTCAAAATTCTGAGAATCACAGCAAAGCCACACGCAGCGTATAGTTTTGAGATTTTTATCGTTTAATAGTTTAATATTATCGTAGTTCAAAATTGTGTACCTAGGCCCTATCTCGACAGGAAGTCATGTACCTGGTGCTTGTCTGAAATTGATTACTCTGAAGTTTGTGGTTATTACTTTGATACACCTACTTGTTCCGTGAGATAGTGATCGTTATTGTCGGAATAAAATGTCAAGGTTCTCTTGCATACAGTAAATAATGATTTGTTAGATTTTAGACAAATATAAGTATCTTTGTAGTATTAATGAAATATCTAGTCAAACAAAATATATCAACACTAGCTTTCGTTTGTTATACTTGGAGAGAGAAAAAATAAACATTTGAAGCTAAGAACTCGTCCGAAAGAAATTTTGTATATTTTATAAAATCACACTTTAACTATCCTATCTAAAGTTTATAAAGTTGTTTTGGTTTATTTTTGCAGGTTATTAGAAAGTATACTGCAAGACAACATAAAAATGACAAAAACAAATGTATCATACATTTGACATATACACTATTCAATGGATATTAGTGTGTTATACTTTTTTTTGTATTCGTTATTTAAAAAGAACTATTTTTAGGGTATAACTTGCAAAGTTATCATTTATCATTAGGATTACTGAAATAATAAGCCTATCATTGAAAAAGAAATTTTGAATTTAAGAAAATCAGAAAATCTAATACTCGTTTATACATTAAGATAAGGAAGAGTTGCTATGAGTTGTAGGTTGAACCACTTGCGTTGACCTGTAAGGTGAGTAGTAATACCAACTTTTCGCAGACAACGAGTTCAATATGATAAAACTACTATATCATTCATACCAGATTTATATTAAATATAAGTGGTATTCTAGTGTTTAAGATATCTTAAACCAGAGGGTTTTGTCCTACTTGGGTCATAATTATGTTACCTTATACGACACCAGTACTGGAGCGGACTCGAAAATGTTGAATTTAACTTTGAAGAACATGTTTCTTAATAGAGCTAAAATGAACATGTTTGAAATAATCTAAGATTAACTGAGATAGAAGCATCTCGAACAACAAATCTTTTCTTTCTTTAGGCTCGTAAATGCGATCTCAGAATGTTTTAAGACAGTTATGATGCAGGTGTCTAACTGTTATTAAATTTTAAGAGTAAGCCAATAAAGATAGATGAAGCAATTAAGGCGTTATCGCTCTTTTATTTATTGAGAATAATGATATCATAAATCAAATAAAAGCCCTACAAAATAACTGTGAAGATGATAACGAACTTCTGACGTAGCTTATAAAAAGAAATGGATGTCAGTAATAATTGTTTAGTCCCGTGAGGAAGCATAACAGTGAATTCGTGCATATACTTGATTCTAATTTCTTTTTGGACATTCTGTTCAAGTGAACCTGAATGCTCCAGATTTCATTACGAGGAAAGAACTCTTGAAAAAATTATCAAAACTGAATTCATTGTTGAAAGGCTAAAATCCGAGCTTTCAGAAAGGGATGGAATCACAAAAGCAGCGTTGGAGAAAAATCAAGAAGACTTGGAGAAAATCAAAAACGACCTTAAAGATTTGGAGGAAAGGCATGAAAAAGAGTGCAAAGCGAAATCGGAGAAAGGTTTGATATATTTTATTTGTTGTGAATAACTTTTAAATTACTAAAATACACTTTTATATTTAAAATTAAATTACCTATGTTTATTTACAAACTGTTTTGTAAGATGTACTACTTTAGCTATATATTTTTGTGGTCAACGACTATTAAAGGCCATCACAAGACAATGCTAGACAATGCGAATGGCAGTCGACAAAACCAAACGGAAAACCGTACTGTCGTTTGGTGATGTCGCGTTAGAATGGGCTCCATATTGCCGCATTCTTTTATTCAGTTTGTTTTTATTTCGTGTATACGCACGCGAAAAATGAGAGAGCGCGGATGCAATGTTTTTCATGTGACAACTGAGACACAAAGTCACAAAATTTCAGTGCAGTTACTTTTTCAATAAGCATGCACAGACTGTTTAAACATTTGCAATTGGACGCCACTAAAAGCAATTGCCGGGTATAATGTTACTAAATTATCTGTGTTATATAATCTTATTCGCGTCATCATTGTGCGACCAAACAAAAGTTTTACCGGCACATCAAAAAAAACCATCATTTCGTCTTGTCTTATTTAAGTAATTGTAAGTAAAACTGAAGTGTTATGCTTCAGTTCTTCATAACTTTTAGAAAACACGACTATTTTATTACTATACGTGTACTACTGTTTTTTGAACGATACAAAATTAGCTGCATCCTGATGTACAAGATTTATGCACAGACGATTGGGGGTCAGATCCTGCCAACCCCAACGTGATATGCCCCTGTAACACAGTCAAAAATATTTCAATATTTAAACACGAATTGGACATTTGTTACAACGATAAATCTGGTTTTCAACATATTTATACAAATTATATGAAAAAATACCGTATACCATCAAGTCTCAAAGTTACGACAAAGTAAAGATTTCAGAGTCCAAAATGTAAACAGTTCAACCAATTCGCGACCTGAGCCTAGAGTATGTTTGCGCTTTCGTTTCGTTTTTGAGCCGGGACCCAACACTATAATTCTCTCATGACTAAACTTGTATTAAAATTGTCACTTTCGGGAGACCAAATATGACCGCCAAATCTTTTGAAATATATAGTAAATTCAGCTAAACTTGATATCAGAATATCACTTTGATTGCAAATAATAAAGTAACGAGGAATTCTTTTCAATTTATTTTGCAATTCTAAATATTGTGACCAAAGCATATTTGTGTAATGTCATTAATTGAATGTTAATTATGTAACTAAAGCAAGTTAATCAAACCCCGAACGTGCGGCGTTAGTTCGAAACATAGAAAGAGAAAACAAAAAAAAGTCAAAAATGCATACGTGTTTATGATATCATACTTAGGACGACAACATTTAGAATGCTTCAATTTTTATGACTTGTTTGACAAAACAAACTTCTATTTTGTGTTTTTCAACAAGTGCCCGAATTTTGATTTATAAAATGTCATATTTAATATGCTCTTAACTACAGCGCTCTTCGTATGTACATGCTCTTACATCAATCGATAAAGTAAATTTTTAATGATATTTGATTTGGCATGATGTATTCTAGATTTTAATAATGAAACCGGGTTATTTGAATATGAATTGTAAAAGGAAATGCAAAGAAAATCATTTCTGAGTTTCACTTGATTAATTAAAAGAGGCAGCTATTGTCTCAAGGTTCCCATTTCCCACAGTATGCACTTTTGTTCTTATAATCATATGCTATATTCTGCAAGAACTTTTATTTGTATACTATACTATTATGATAATTTCATAATTTCATAACATCATACACTACAGCTTCAGCGGTTGCCTTCAAAGCCAGTAATTTGAAGAATCTCAATCCCAGCACAGGTGAGACATTGATATTTACTACAACGCATTTCGACAACAACACCGGCTATGATAATACAACAGGCATCTATACAGCAGCAACTAGAGGGTTATATCTATTCACGTGTCAATTATGTGTGTATCAGAACAAGAGAGTTCAAATTCAATTAGTGCAAGGTCAAACGACCGTAAACAGCATGTATACGGATGGTGGTAAAATGAGCGGCGCTTGCCGAAGAATGGTAGATGTTTTGGTACTTAATACAAATGAACAAGTGCGCATTAAAGTCGGCTATTTTTCAGGCAGCACTGTCTTCTGGGAAAATTCTTCTGGTACAAATATTTTTTCCGGAGTTCTGATTAGTATTTAAAAACGTACGTGCTGCTGGGAGGGGTGATGTGTTAAAATGCATGTTTTTTCAAAAGACTACAATAATATGATACTTGTGAGAAATACATGTATATAGAAAGTACAGGCGGAAAACACGTTTGTTGTTGTTGTTGTTGTTGTTGTTTAGGCAGTTATTTTTGTCACAAGCAATTAGTGTTAATCAACCGTCAATCACAGTTAGAAATTTGTATATACGGAAAACTGTGTTCAGATAATAGACTAATACCTAAATTTACTCATGAGCTTGTAAGTTTGTTACATCATACTTATGGTTTGTTTCCTTTTAGTTTTGTTTTAATTTCGTCCTTGTAAATATTGCGTGCGAAACTGAATATTATAAAACTAGATAACTTGATGTATGTTACACTTTGCATAATGATAGACATAAATTGTAAGTAGAGGTAAATCAACTTAGTTTGAATCTTGTCTTTTCAAACTATTCAATATAAATTGTTTGCCATGTTAGATGTATTGTGTACTTAGATTTGTATAACAATATTATGATCTTATACTTTTGCTAATTGATTTGATACTTTTGTTAATTGATCTGATACTTTTTCTAATTTATATGAAACTTTTGCTAATTGATTTGATACTTTTGCTAATTTATATGAAACTTTTGCTAACTGATTTGATACTTTTGCTAATTGATCTGATACTTTTTCTTATTTATATGAAACTTTTGATGATTGATTTGATACTTTTTGCTTATTGATCTGATACTTTTTTCTAATTTATATGAAACTTTTGCTAAAGGGTTTGATACTTTTTGCTCATTAATCTGATACTTTTTCTAATTTATATGAAAATTTTGCTAATTGATTTGATACTTTTGCTAATTGATCTAATACTTTTGCTAATAGATCTAAGATGTAATACTTTTGCTAATAGATCTAATACTTCAACTTATTTACTAATATGCCACCTATTGCGCCACGCAAATATTGACAGTTTTCTTTCTGATTGGCAAGTCAAGACATATTGTATATTTAGAATTGTACATGGGAATATTTTACACATGGATAAACATGTATTGCATCTGAATTATGTTCATTGGACGATGCAGTATTCTATACAGTGAGTTGACAGAACGCTTAAATGTGTATTAAAAATGTACTACAAGTAATATTAATAATTTTAAACACTGATTTTAACTTGTTATATTTCAATTACAAATTCGTTTATTGTTCATTTTCGTTATCAAATGAATATTAACCTCTTCAACACTCTGATATTGATCATATTTGACATATGTACATTATATGTTTAATTTTATTACCTTTTAAACCTTTATATAAACATATTACATGTACTTACTTGCAAGTAACTGATATGTTAATATATATTTATATCACTCTTTGTTTAATTGAAAACCTGGTTTTATTTCGGACTGTAGGGCATATATTACGAATAAAATATTGGCATTATAACATTGTTTATGTTGTTTTCTTTAGCTTACATTTTATATTTTTGGAAATTTAAATCTTTTGATTTCTAAAAAAGGGAAAATCCCTCAAGACTAATAAAAACAAAATGAAAAGGGTTAAAATGAACAGACTTGGTTTGATTGAGTTTTCTCAAGACAGATAATGTAATGTGCAACATCTTTCATGTCCTCTAGCACCGATTTGTGCATTATTTGTAGTCTCGGTTTGAATGAGTTTATTCAGCAGAGAGTGTGCAACACATTGAAGTAAACACGAAACTCAATGGTTGGCCAATGGATATATACCTTAAAACGTACTTATTCTACGTATCCCTGATTCAAAAGCTAATATAATATATTCTTTTAAGTTTAAAACTTGAATTCAAAACTGGCATTTAATTTTGTTTAGTTAGAAATGACGAAGAAACACGTGGTAAATTAAATATGGTTAATGCACGTTTCTCGTGAGTCTGTAGGTAGCATTTAATTTCTGAGCCCGCATAATATCGCTTTACATCGCATTATGACAATTTTACAGATCTTTTTTAAACCAAATAATTTTCATGTAAAGTACATAGACATTTTATGTCTATCTTAATTGCTTTACCTGTACCATTACAAAGCAATGTCAAACGAGCAATTACAGTGCTGTTAAATGCATTGTTGGTCGCAATTATGTCTGTAAAATTGCCTATAGTCGCGTTTACCCGCCCCATTTCATATACCAGCAATACGGAGATTATCTTCTACATTATCGTTTCAAACCCAATAGATTATTCGTTAATCCTCAATACACAGTATCAGACAGATCTGTAGTTATGTCATACCATGATCGGTATTCTAAAGTTTATCGATTAAGCGGATTACAATTTAGATAATCAATAAATTGTAAATAAGAATACTACGTTATAAAAATGGAAGTACTGATCCTTAATACAATATAACAAAGCTAATTGACAAAAGAAAGCTAATGGTGATCATCTTGCAATTGGTTTTTATTTAAACATAACGAGGTCAACTAAGATGCTTAAGCAAAATCATTATGACATTTAAGATGTAATTTTATATAATGCTGTTTAATGTAATCATATTGCTTTAATTCTGCATGGTGTCCAGCCTCTAACAGCATCAGTGACTTGGTGGATGACCGCCTACAGTTATAGTCTACTGCCTTAATAATCTACAAGGAGACACAAAGGGTCATACTAACGGCTTTTGTAAATGGTACTTGTAGCTTTTCCGCATGTAATATTTCCCTAAAGCTGTATTAGGTTGGAAATGCGCTCCAACGTGTCACCTACATACTTTAAATGGTCATAAGGTAGACGCAAAACACATACGTACGTACATAAAGACTGTCATTGTGTGAATCTGCAGCACAGGTAACGCAGCTTGATTTTCGAGGTTTTAAAACACAATATACCAATTTCTAAAGCTACCTAAGCACAGAAGAGAAATCGACATTAATTTTGTTGTTAGCAAAACTCTGTGCACAACTGGATCCTAAACAAAAGTGAATTAAATATGGTTCAACAGGAAAGATAAAAGTAATTATAAATACTTCAATCAAATATTTTATTTGCTGGTTTCCTTCAGATTAATTTGCTTTTTACTTCTGAAATCATTTTGATGTGAAATGCGAAGATCTTTTTTTAAAAGCCCTAAAAGACGTACAAAACTGCAAAATTGAGAACATTGCGTGCTTAATTTGATAGAGCCTGTTCTTAGACTGCTATAAAATCTTCAAACACTAAGAAATCACAAATTTGTCATGAAAATTAATTAAAATGACTTAAAATGACTTAAAAAAGTAAACTTTTTAAAGATTTATGAATGGTATTATGTACCTATGCTTTAAAAGGAAAGATTCGAATGTTAAATTGGTTAAAAGTTAGTTGGTTTTTTTTTTGTTTGTTTTTTTGTTTTTTTGAAGATAAAGCGAATTGGCCTTAAAGTCAAAGGAAATACAATATGGTTGTTTGGACAATATATAAGCAAAAGAAAACTTTGAAATAAACATGAAATATCAATTGTATAATAGTTTTATAATTTAAAAAATCTTTGTCATTTGCAATCAAAAATTGTAATAATAAGAAAACAATTCATTATAACCCCAAAATTAAGAAAAACAGTCCTAAAATAACTACAGTTAGCATTTTATACCTCCAACAGCAACGCGTATAAACAAATATCAACTTACCCTACGCAAAATTATGGAAAGGCTAGCTGATAAGCCATGCCAAATACAACAATTGAATAACTTGATCACTTAATTGGACTAGCACATAGCCTATTTATTTCTTTACTTGAATGAAATAAGCTTTAAATCTTTAATCCATTTTAGTGAATGAACTTTCAATTACATGACATAAAAATGATCCGGGGTACATGCATGATTAGTGTGATTTATCCATTTGTCATGTTTTAAAGATATTGAATCTAACGCTTTTAAAGATTCTATAAACTATAAAATGCTGCAGATTGGTTTTTAAAATCATCTATTTATGTTAGAGGTCATGAAAAGTAAAACAAAGAGTAGATTTGCTTTTCATATAATTTTTTTGTCAAAGACCTTAATGTACAATGACAGCAGACAGTGGAGGGCATACACGTACATAAACAAGAACTTGTAATGGTTTTATGTATCCGATGCTATAAAAAGAAGGCGGTAGTTTTGTTTCTGGGTAAATAAAACATATTAACTGTGAATTTAAATATCAACTATAACGCCAAGCTCTATTTGCACATACGAACATCTTTCATTATGTTCTCAGCATTCTTTATTTACTCCGAATCAATTATATTATCTGTGTTCGTTCTATGAATCCTAATAATGTAATGTTGAATGGGAAGAACAGACATATCTTTATATATAAATGTATGTAGTATTTCACAACAAAATTTAAAATGAAATCAGTATGTTTCAAAATTAAAGGTAACTTTTGTTCTATCGCTGGTTTTTAGTTATTCCCTTGATGTATTTATACTGTCAGAAACACAAACAACAACACTTTAATATCTTTGGTATTATACATGTATTAAAAACTGAGATATCAACAAACTCTTGTCCGCGTTTTCCTGTGCCAATTCATTCATAACACAATATTTGCAGTAAAATCCCGATATATTTTTGTGTGTACGAAGTGTTATGTCCCCTATTGATTTGCAATGGGGTCAGACCCCTTCTCCCACCTTTTTAATAATTAAAATGTTGAAGTGTTCAAAATGATCATTGAGTTTATCATGCCATCTCGGTATATTTCAGCATATTTTTGTATTGAAATGTTATTGAAACCTAATACTGAACATAATTATCTTTTCGCTATTTTAATCTTTCCTTCCCGTTACTGCTATTTAGATTCAGCATCCTTATATGGAACAGCCAATCTATGATCGGCTTATACCTATTTGTTCAGCATTATCCAATAGAAATATTTGTTCTTAATTTTACCTTTCTGACAATTTCTCAAATAATTTACACAGAAAATATTTTTACCATAATTAGTTCAGATAATAGGAATTTAATGAAGCTACACTCTACATAAACGTTTTCGTTCTTCATTAGTTAAGAGATAACTGTGTCAAGACTTGGCTAAATAAATGGCAGACCAAATGATCATTATGCTCCTAAAATAGCAAATACTAATTAATTATTAAATGACATGGATTGAAATAAAAGCATTAAGATAATGGTTTTAGAAGTGTAAGAGTCTTTATACAACATTCAAGTTAGAGTAGGACACAAACCCGCGGCTGTAAAGTTAATGTTTTTTGTCTTTTTACAGGATGAGAGCTTCGTTTAAGTTATGAGTTAAAATGATTTAAAACTTTAGATTATCCTTGTCATGTGTCGATAATCCAAACAAAAGACCCTTACAGGAGCCATTATTCAAAAAGGAAGCGCCTATTCACATTGATCGATCACGTGATTTTACCGGTGTAATGACAAAGCGTTTTTTAAAAACGGCTATGATACAAGCATGAAATTGATTTGTTGATTATTTTTTTTATTTGCTTGATCTGGGACAGAAAGTTTATCTTCTGTCCCAGGCTTAATTTTCAATTTTATTAAACTCCATCCTTTTATATCATAACTGGTATTTATTTTATCAAAAATATCTTCCTGATTAAATTTTGACAAAATAATGAAAATATCTTGAATCTAATATCAAAATTATTTTAACGTTCCGATATGTATTCTTTATTTGGTTGTTGGCAAGTATCTGTAATTTATTTTTCAATGTAATATATTTGTAAATATAGGTCTAGGCCATTAATTCATATACACTTCAATAAACAGTATCGAATGTTGAATATTTGTAGGCCTATGTAAAATATTCCCATATAGTTTAAGAAATGTTAATCATTTTGACTGATCACTTTTGCAGATATTTTCACAAACTATTTGAAAAATCAAGATACTGACTTTATTATCGAATCAATAAATACTAAAACTGTGTGTATCAATGTGGTGCTCGACGTTCTTTTTTATGGTAGATAGAACTCATTAAATGTCATTGCTACATTATATATGTTGTATTTACAAGTTATCAGTAAGACGTGAATCTGGTCATTATATTGTTTGAATAATATGAAAAAAGATTTTTAGCATTTGAAATAGAAGAGTTTCTAATCGACTCCATGTTCAAGAATGCCATATATTCTCTCAAAATATTACTGTTGACACAATGCCTCTCTTTGTGTTGTTTGTCAGTATGCTACATGTATATAGTACCTTCACAAAAACCGACATACCAAGACTTTTAGATAGGTAGACAGAAAGTACAAATGTCTTAATCCAGATTAATTCCTTAATATATATGAAAGTTGAAATGAAATGTTATAATCCTTAAAGCATAGATTGCTTTCCGATTATCTTATGTGTTGTACTAATCTTATACAAGGTGATAGTCACTTGACCTTTTGTTAAATGGATAGCATAAAACATACGTAGATCAGTTGGGCAGCCAGTAGTTATTTTAATGGCCAGACTGCTCAGATGTACCTACTAAAGTTAAGTTGTACACTAGTGATAAATGCTTTGCATTGTCGCAACAAAGGTTGTGGTACATTATACATGTCATGCGCTGATTCGGAGAAGGGGGTTGGGGTTTATGACATTCTGGGGCTTTGGTAGTTTGCTGAACTCTTACTTCCTTCGTTTTAGCCAAAATCATGCAAAAATTTTACTCACGACCCCTTCTGGAATATATATGACCCATCGTCTCCTCGGACCCGTACCTGCATGTTTTAGTTAATTTACATTTTGAAACAAAAGAGAAACTAAGTATTATTACAAAATACAAATGATTTACAGAATTTGTTTTATAATTTAATGTAATGCATATATTTGAGGTACAATGGCATGACTTAAGGTCATTGTGTACTTAAAGCAGCATGCCTCCAGATTCATGCAAATTTTCACGAAAATTTTAAAAAAAAGTTTTAATAAATAAAATATTTTCAAGTGAACAAAGAAAGTAAAACAGCACTTTCAATCCATGTAAAATATAAAAATAAATGTCAAGAATAAAAGACAAAATATGTATAAAAAATCGCTTACTACGTTATAGTTACACAATACAAATATGATGATAAATACAGTAAAATTAGTCTTTCATGTAACATGAAAATTATTACTTGATTTTTTATAAATATTTTTTTTACTTTTCTTAAAATCTTAGTTCAATTATCTTAAGGTTGATTTTTTTGAAATTGTTTGGCTCATCTGGAGACATGCAGCTTTAAAATCATGAAAACATAGAGGCATAATTTTCAAATTCGCTTAAAAAATTATATATTCGGGAGGAACATTTTAATGCATGTATATTATCAAATAATTTTCATAAAAAATATATATAGGATACTGAGATTTACACTTAAATCTTAACATTTTTTTTTTACTTATTTCCCCTTACTAACTATCGTTAGTTAAAATAGAAATTTTTTACCAAAGAATTTGACTCATTTTTCAAAGCAAAATATATCAGAAATCCTATCATGAACTGAAATAAATTGTGCATATACATCCTATGTTTCATTTTGTATTTATTACAATGAGGTTAAATATCTTTATATAAAAAGAACTCACCTATGTGATTGCTATCATATATTTAAACTTTATGTTTAAACCTTATTTTAATTTTATCATTTTCGTTTACATAACATGAACAATTATGAGTCAAGCATCTTAGGTAATAGAAATTAAATAAGCATTTAACGAACTTTTTCACAAGTTCATGTCCGCAAATCCCACATGTGTACGAGCTCTCGGTTCCCGAACGAAATCTAGCGAGTCAGTAAGTTCTCGTCGGTGTAAAGTTTTTGGTCTACCATGAAGCACGGCACTAAAATCGGCACTAGTTTTTGGAAACGACACTTGTCGAGCACTATGTTTTGGACGTTGCACTGTAAATAAATCACTTTGAATATCGCCGTTTACGTCGGCATTTCCATTTGCGATGAACGTGACATCGTTTTCTTCACTTTTAAAACTGTTTGAGTATAAATCAGCCTTATGGTCAGAGACATTAGCTGTCGCCGTTTTTCGTACGGATAAAAACCCATCCGAATCGATGGGTACAGACTTTATCGTTGCAGCTGACGATTTTCCAGACCAGCTTTGTGTTCGTCCAGGATTAGATAAAAAAGAATCGTTGGCTTTACACACGGGTCCCCTAGCAATTCGAAGATTTCTAAACCCTTTGCCGGAGTGACTTGTAGATCCTCCGAAACTATAAGTAGATGAATGGACCGACCTTGGTGTTTGAGTCCGAGGTCTTTCTCTAGCACTATCGAATGGTGTAATACTTAAATTTAAATTATCTTCCACCGATTGTGACGGCTTAGGAAAATATCTGCCAGGGACACGGATATTCCTCTGAAATGCCGGTCGAACAGGTAACGCATCACGTTTTAATTGTTTTGCTCCTTTGGCAAGGGTTTCATTTTTGTCTTCCGATGATGTATTCAAAATCCCTTGTCCTGGAAAATTTAGAGTGTTAGTAATTGCAATCTCCCCTTGATGCATTTCCGGCACTTTCTCATTCGAAACCTGCGGAAACAAATTCGTGTCTATGTCATTTGTATTCCTCCTGGTTATCACAAAAGTGTTAAACACTTTTTGAGATCCGAAAAGTTTTAAGAGCAAAGAAAAGGGAAGAGGTTTAATTCCACGTTCTACCTTCGTTGCCGACACGCGATTGTAATTGTCGCGGAATTTTCTCCAATCTAAATGGTTCTTTCTGAATCCGTCCGCGTCTAAATCAATATTAAACCCTTCTGTCATAATAGTTTTCACCAACTACCCGGCTTAATGTTATAATGGGTTTTAAAAAAAATGGTAGTGATATACACAAGAGTGATTTATACATTCATTTCATTCAGCTTAACAATAACCGCTGTAAAGTTAAAGCAAGTGTGTAATACACATAGTCTAATACTTGACGTATCTTTTGAAATCAAACAAAACGAACGGCAGAAAAATTTATTAATTTAATGGAATTTGTTAGCAAGCTCACAAATGTATCCAATTATTGTTTTCACAAACTTTCTATCCAACGTACCGATGTTGTTTGTCCCGTTCAATTTCGTTAACCGAGAAAACTAACACAGCAAAACAATATTGTGAATAAGAATCGATGGGTTAATTTGTATTTTATGTGCAGTCCCTATAAATAATACAAGATTCCTACGTTTAAGACAGGGAAAAAGATACGGGTTAATGAATTTTTGAATGCTTTGCAAATACTTTATTAGTTATAAACTTAACATTACATAAAGGCTATATACTTGGTATTGATCTTGTTAATAGATCTATATACTTAACATCAAGTTTATCAAACAGTTTGATCTAGTCCGCGCCGTTCTACAGTTGTTAACTTCGATGTATTAAACGCCTAACGCAGATGTGTGTATTAAATATAGTCGGAATTTTATAATTCACGGCGATTATCGATATTCCAATGCCAAATTAGCAGATATACGCATTCACAATCACAATCTATCTTATTTCACATGTCAATACGTTTGTTAATAAAGGTTACAGTTGAAATGATCTCGGATAAAATTACACTTTTATTTGAGAAAATGAAACGGTTTTGTATTAAAAGAATAATTTACTGAAGTTTTTGCTACATTATTCAGTAGCTTAGAGAGTCCTTTATCCGAAAATATTTTGGTCTACTTTGTTAAAATTGAGTTTCATGTTGAGCCTCTGTAGTTTATTAACCAACTGTAGAATAAATGTCTGAAATTATTGAGACGTACTACAATGTACGTACGGTAAAAGATACATGCTACCTTAATGTTAGAATAAACAGTTTGAATTATGACAGATAATTAAAATCATAGTACTTAATTTGTTTTCCATTATAGAAAAGTAACAGGTCCACATGGTTAGGATCAGCTGGCTTTGAATCTATAAGTTAAATTTCACATGCCTTGTTTTATCCCATTTGTTCTATTACATCAGAGCTTAGTATTGATTACCTGCCCTTTGAATACACAAAGAATTGAATACCTTCCGTTTACAACCAGACTACGAAGACTTATATTACACATCCTAGCTAATGATTAGCTAAGGCCTGAAAATATCTGAGAAACAAATCTGATATACTACGATAAAATTAATGAAGAAAACATTTAATTGATAGCAATTTTCAAACATTTCAAAATAAAAACAGGATCATATTTTTTTCTTCAAATCACATTTTTCTTCTTTTCTTTTTCTTTCTTCTTCTTCTTTCCTTCTTCTTACTTCTTCTACTACTTCTTCTTCTTCTTCTTAATTAACATGTAACTTGCAACAGCTACTGCCTTTGAAAATAAAATAGGCCTACAAGTTAACATTTAACATGTTTATTTTTTGAACCATGGAATATGTATTCTGATGGAAATTTGAAAATATAACGGGAAATTATCCGATTTGATACCGGAACAATGCATCATCAAGTTTGGTCCTTGACGTTTGTCAGGGTTTGAAATGCCGGATGTAAAGGTCACGCTTTTGTCGCAGTTTTTTGCAATTAACTGGTGCATTACAATCCTTCCTCACGAAACTGCAGACGACAGAAGGCGCGTTTTTTATGCGCCGTCTGTCGTTTTTTTAACTTAATTTAAATCACGGATGTAATATAAATCCGTGTTTAAATGAAGATAAATGGAGATACATCTATGTTAGTAATCACTTGCCCCCGCAATCTGTTTTAAATTAGGCTACCTTTATCTGCAAGGCTTGATGTAAAAAATAACATTTCACTTTTGATTAAAAAGTAAATAAAAACGGAAGTTTTTGTACGGTATTATATAGGTAACGGGTTTTAGCAAAACTGAACTTTTAATATTTGTTACTTCCCCTTTATACAAAATCTCCATTTGTAGTCGTATTAAACAAAAAACAAAACTTGGCAAAAGTTGTTTAATTTGCTGCCTAAAATTAAACAATAAGACGTCTCACAAAGTTTCCGTTCAGGCAGGTTTGTGACATAATCCGGAATTAAGGACAAAGTTTTTACAATAGAGACATTATAGTGTTACTTTTTTTTAGACTTTCCACATGGGATTTTTTTTTGTTCAACTTGAAAATGGTTTTACTTTACTTTTACTTTATCCAGCGTAGGGTTGCGAGATCAGAAATCTCTTTTAACCCCCTCAAGGACTGACACCCAATAATTATTTTCCGGAATGACAGTATATAATTTGTTTCTTATAACTTTCTCTAGTCTGTTTTTAACGAATTCAGCGTTGGTGAACATACCACAGTATCTGGTAATCTATTCGGTCACTCATGTTAAAAGGGGCACTCTGATTGGCTAACAATATTGTACTTAATCACTAATTGAAAAAGTCAAGCAACAAGTGCATGGGATTTAAAGTTTTTGACAATGACTTCTTTGTGTCAATTTAAAGTTTGCTCGTGATGGGCCTTGCATCTGTAATTGTCAAAAAAAATCTTATTGTTCAACCAAATATTGACCCCATACACTGACAAATTAAGTAGCATCACAGAAAACACATGCTATGAAACTCATTGCATCATAAGTAAAATAAGGAAGTCAAAAATGCAAGAAATGCACTCATGGGAAATACTGATATTTTGTTGGGAATGATTTGAGTAATTTTTACTTAGAGAATTTCAGGAGATTGCCACTAATTTCCTTCACACCAATATTAGGTGACACAGCTAAGTTGTGATTCTTTCTCTTAGAATAGTCTCTTACCACCAGCAGCATGACTAACACCAGCTTGAAACATGGGAATTAGAGTGATTATATGTCACATGTCACTTTTACTTTTGATAGTCCTTTTCAGAAATTGCTCAAAATGGTTCTGGTCTGTTGTTGATAGAGCTAAAAAAAGAAATTAGCTTTCAATGACTGCTTGGTAGACTTTGATAAACCTGTACAAGAGTGATTCTCTGTAGTCTTACAAGAGTGATTTCATGATTGTACACTGTCTATAAATAGTTTTGTCATTAATATCTTGCATAAAACACCTTTGTTTGAAAATGGTTTATGAAATTAAATGATACACACTGTAAATGCTTTGTTTTTTGGCATCTAACAAACTAATGATTTTAAAACTTGCAGATAAGAAAACTATAAAACAAGCAAAGCTGAATAAAGGGATAATATATGCTTATAATTTCAGTTGGTTACATGATGAGCAAGGATTTGTTTGATGCACAAAAGACAAATTGCCTGTCAGCAGTAGATTTAAGTAGGAAAGGCTCAATAGATGCTCCCATCATTGACCTGGTGGCATTTATAAATAACCAGTCAAACTATTTTACCACCAGTTCATGCTCTGGAAGAATCATTGTGGTTGACAATGTAAGTTTTAACAACAGTTAAAATATAGCATGAATACATGTTTTGAGATTCTGGTTGTTAGAGGTTTAACATTAATATTAACAACTATTATTTTTTTTTAAAAACTTTATTAAAAAAAATGATAAGGGCTCATGTGTTTAAGGTCACTGAATTTTATTTACTTAACTCTTTGTGCTAATAGGCACAAATGTTGCTATTGACATAAAAATACATCACTAAGGGACCTAGTGGTAAAAGTGGCTGCCTCTTAATCGAAAAATTGTGTGATGAAGGGCAACTGTAGTCAAAATATCTTTCTTCTAAAAAAACAATGTTAAGGTTACAGCAATGAAGAAATCTTGTCAGTGATTCAAATTTTCCTAAATCTTGCCTTGTATCTTTCATTTAGCTTCAAGCTGTAAGAAATGTTTTTATTCTTAATCTGCTGGATTTGTGTTATGAATTTTCCATTTTCAAAGTTGGACCAGTTCAATTTTGCAGAGATATCAGCATCAAGATACAAAAATATTGAGCTACAAACAGCCCTCTGGCTCTGTTAAGGGGACAAAGGCTAATCACATGGTTGCAACAAGTACAATTTGAATATATCTATTTTGAAAACAGATTAGTAAAACTGACATGGAAAGTAAAAAAGTACATGCTTAGATGTAAGATATTTTCCTGTATTAGCTTTCTTGTTATTTTGTGCAATGAACTGTTTTATGGACTAAATTTTCAGGATGTTGATGGAAGCATCAAGAAACAGGGATGCAAATGGGTTCTAACATCTCATGATACCATAACATGGCAGGAACTTGTGAGTTAATATCTTTATTGACAAGTTGACTTCATATCTAGTGTCAAATATGAATGTGATTGATGAAAATGAAAATTAAGGTTACTGAAAATTAAATAATATTTGAATATTGAAATTTTATTTGATTTGTTTGCCTATAAGAGACTGGTATTATTACAATTTATTATTTACCAGTTTTTTTTATGAAAATATAATCTGACAGTTATAATGAATAACTTTATATATGTATAAGTCGCTCAGTTCTTTTGTGCATTTTCAATTACTTTTCATAAATGTTAAAGAGGTATTCTTTTGAGTTTTGTTCTTTAAACTATTTACAGGAAGTGAAGAATATTAAATAACAACTTGAATGAATGATGATACCATTTGGTTGTTGCTGAAAAAGCAATTGTACCAGAAATTCCTTAGGTCTTTTAGAACAAGATTAGCAATAGTTTCTTATTTTAGCAATATAAAGTTGAATTTGGAGTAAGAAGAGAGGTAACTCTGTAAGTTGTATTGGAAATCTCTTGCAAAGTTGCCTCCCTTCCATTAGATTATTTTTTTATAGTCTCTTGTAATTCTAATTAGAATGGCAGTACACAAACAACTTTTATTTTGTATATTATGTAACTGAATTGTTTTATGTTATTTAGTATGGATGAGACTCAAATATATACAACATCATTGTAGGATAACGCTTCCGATAAAAAATATATATACTGAAAAATATCATGATTTGGAGATTCTACACTGTGTTGGGAATAGGGAGAGTCTACACTCTGGCTGAATATACCAGAATTTGGAAATCATGTATAATTCTTAAACAGGTGTATGCCATGTTAAATAGAATCTGTAATTACTAATGAGAACTAGTTATATCAGTATTTATTTATTTCTAGCAAGACAAACTTAAAATTATTAGTTATATCAGTATTTATTTATTTCTAGCAAGACAAACTTAAAACTATTAGTTATATCAGTATTTATTTATTTCTAGCAAGACAAACTTAAAACTATTGAAGGAAATGCTGTATTCAAGTTTGAACCATTTGTTATGCATGTACAATGTAGGACTTTGGAGGATGCTCAATTGATGGTGAGTGCTTTATCATTAACCATTAATCTGCTAACTAACAAACAATGTTTAAAGGGACTCCACTGAGGTTTTTTGACATGTCAGGACTGAATTATTTTTTTTTCAAGATTAATATTCCATTTGATGTAGGTCTAGACCAATAACTTATGTGCAAAATTTCAGATCATGTGCTCACTCTGTTTTTCCAGAATAGTGAAAAATGACCAGAACTTAAAAAAGCATTGCTTAAATCTGACTAAAAATAGCACAAGAATACAAATTTCAATTTATTTAAATATATTTTTAAGGATCTTATATCTTTTGGTTTTAATTGCCCCATCAGATCTATGTTAGAAATTTAAATTTTAGTTTTTAGGCTTTCGGACCTCAGTGGAGTTCCTTTAAAGGATTACAAAAAACAACTTAAAAGGAAGTAAGTCAGTTATTTTGTTACCCTGTCTGAATTTTACTAGTTTTCGCCATTTTCCTTGCACAAATATAATTCTGGATCAGTTTTACTTGTGCTGCCATACTAACTAGGTATTAAAGCAATTATAAAACATTCTCATTTTTGTGTAGATTTAAAATTATAGAGGGAGTTGTTGAGGTTGACATACCTCCCTCCGAAATCCAGGCTTGTGCTGAAGGTTCTATTGCTGTGACATCAGCCCTTCCTTACATGACACTGATTGTAAAACATAGTAGTCCAGCAAATACAAATTGAGTGTTGTTCAGCTCTGTTTGCATGTTTAGTCCCAATAAAGATAAAGTAAATCAGATTTTAACCAGAGGTTTGAAGTGTTTTTTTATGTGTTCTTTTCTTATGAGGTGTAAGAAAATAAATTGTAATGGATTTTTTTTTTCAGTTGAGTACAGCTGTTGGGTCGGGATATAGAAATTCTGGTATCAGTGTTGGTAATAAAGGGAAGTTTATTACAGTAAGTTTTTCTTCTTCTTTTTTTCATCTTCAAGCACTAATGATCAAATTGGAAGTACAAAAATGAAAATTTAGAACAAAAACTATTTTGCCTCTTTATAGCAAATTTACAAACATTTATATGTTCATGCATTCATTTTCTTTAAGTGAGTTGTGTCACGACAAAACCAACATAGTGGGTTTGCGACCAGCATGGATCCAGACCAGCCTGGGCATCCGCGCAGTCTGATCAGGATCCATGCTGTTCGCTATCAGTTTCTGTACTTGTAATAGGGTTGGTAAGCGAACAGCATGGATCCTGATCAGACTGCGCGGATGCGCAGGCTGGTCTGGATCCATGCTGGTCGCAAACCCACTACGTTGGTTTTGTCATGACACGGCTCAAGTAAATCATGCTTGAATATTTGATATTCATGACCAATGTTGAAGCAAGGAAGTTATTCATTAGATTCCAAATGAAATATAGTTTGAACTAATACTCTTTGAAAACTAACTGAAGTTTGCAGGAAATCCAAAAGTAATTTTTAGCTATCCTCAACAGAAGAAGTAGTTTTGATTTGTAACAGCCCATAGAATATTATATCAGTGTAAATAAAGATAGTACTTTTAATGAAATTTTTATTTTTACATTCATATTTTAGGGTATACGAAGCACACATTCCATGGAAGTGCCGTTATCGTGCAATGGTCAGTTGTTAGTCTCAGTCCAGGTAATTTGGTTTCTTAACACAACTTAACTATTATCATTGTGTGATATACAGAAGTTTAGGATGCAATGTTTTATTTTACTTTTTATCTTTACTTCCATTCTTAGAATACTTTGTTATGAATTTTCTAGTACACATATAGGTTTGAAAATTATTCTGTGACATCAGAAAAACTGTTGCTGAGTGATAAAGATTGTTGACTTCAAACCGCTTGCTCCTCACCACTGTGTGTTCAAATCTTACCAGGCTTTGGGTTCCTTTGTGTCAGGAAGATATCCAGATAGCCTACAGCATGTGGGTCATTCTACTGGGTTGCCTATACCTGAAATAATGCACAAAGGGGTAACTGAGGCCTTTTTCAGCCTGTAAAGCTTGAAAATTTCCATATTTTGACTCAAAAGCATAAAGTTTTTCCAAATGTTATCAAGGACACTGATTTCACTCTGTTTAATGGGTTTTATCTGTGGTTTTTTTTTCAGTACCTCGAGTTCATTGTGGGGATTGCCAACGGTAAAATGAAAGACAATTTTGAGAAAATCAACAGGTATGTATGTTGTCATTCATTTATTAAACTGCCAATAATTTGACAGTCTCTTATTAAATTGATAAAACTTAAAACTGATATGAGCCACGCCATGACACAACCAACATAATGCATCTGCAACCAGCATGGATCCAGACCAGCCTGTGCATCCGCGCAGTCTGATCAGGATCACTGCTGTTCTCTTACAAACCCTATGCTGGTCGCAAACACATTATGTTGGTTTTGTCATGGCACGGCTCATATAATATCCTTGATTGAATACATGTCAAGGCGATATTAGTTAGTAGTTTTTTCAATTGACCAATTATACTTATGAAGTATTGTTGTGTGTCACCCTTTCTCTTGCTATAAAGGTGTAATAGAACAGTGTAATGGATGTTCTTATTAAATATTCAGTTCAATGAATAGAGTATGAAGGCTAATGAAATATTATAATTTTCCAATTTTAGCTCATCTTTTCAAAGAATAATGAGAGTTACGGTACTCATCAAGGCATCGGTATTGATGTCAGTGTAGCGTTTGGCTAAGATTTTGCATGCAAGTTGCTATCTCCAAAACTATATTTACTGATTATCAGGAAATGGGTTGATATTTCAGACGCTTGTTCTTTATAATTATCTAACATGATTGCCACAAGTCCTATAAATTGAATTTGCTTATTTACACACATTTGTATTTATGCCAATTTTTCGATTGTGTGAGCTGGTATCTCAATAACTACTAAAGGGAATGGATTGAAACTACACATACTTATTTTAGAGAATAAAAGGAGTTCAATATACAAGGTTCATAACTCTAACATTGATTTTAATAGAGTTATGGCCCTTTTTGAAAGTAAAGAATTCTACATTGTCCAGGCTATTTGTCCTGGAAAATGATAATGAAGGCAAATATATATAGGACCCTTAAACTTGAAAATTGTTAAACATTATATAACTTTTAATTTCCCCTTTATCCTGGACTAAATGAAGAATAGAATGAAGGATATTTGTTTGTCTTTAGTGTATATACACTAGGTCTCACTGTGGGCTAAGCATGCATGAAAAATATGAATAATAAAATAACCATTTTTTTTTTCATCTTAGGTTGCATTCTTTAGTTTTGACATTAAAGTCTTAAGACTTTACCAAATTTGATTTCCATGATGATATCTGTGATGTAATGGTAATGCTCTAATGCGCTTTTCCATTTCTATCAATGTAGAGAACGGGAACCAAATGAATTCAATCAGTTTCAAAACATTATATGAGTTATATCTCACTTAAAGTTTTCATTATCTCGTAGGTAAAAAAAGATAAGTTAAACATTAGATAAGCAGATAATATTAAAACTGATTTAAAAAAAAAAGCCTACTCCGGTCATTTGCATAATTTTATCTTGATTCATTTTGCAGGTTTTTCAAAACATTGAAGTCATCAATTGAGCAGTCTGCCTCAGATATACACAAACAGAAGAGTAAAGGAAAACAGGATCATTGCAAAAAGTTGGCACAAAAACTTAATACGTCTGATGATAAAACTGTTCCTGCAAGCCAAAAAGATGTGGTTTTAGAAAGAAATGATTCTTTGGAAGACTTGTCACAGTGTGCTTTATTTTTATGTGAACTTGACACTTGAATGTGACCTTGACTCCTGAATGTGACCTTGACACAAGAATGTGACCTTGACCTCCATATTTGGCCAGAGAATCCATTGAACTATGTTGTGTTACAGCGTTCTTGTGATAATATGATAATAAGGGAAAAGATCTTGGTTTTGAGTGCATTGAATAATATTGCACAGTATGGAATTCATTTTGGCAGTAATATATTCGCTAAGGCTGTAGGAGGGGAATTTTGTGTAGGTAATGGTGGAGTTGATAGTAACGGTTAAAAAAGCTGTTCATATCTGCAAGTAAAAACTGTCAATATTCCTCTTTGTGCAAATATTCTGAGAATAGAATTTTTAAAAATGTTTATAAAGCTGTTTTTTGTGTGTACAATTGTACATGTATATTTATGTATCCAAATTCTTCAACTTATTTTAGTGTTTAACCCTTAAAATTAATGTTTGAGTCTGGCACAAAATTTGCAAGCAGCTCAATTTTGTTTGTTGATGTCATGTGCTTTTTTAGAGGCCATGACTTTAAAAGATTGATGCAAAATAACCATCCAACACAGCATCTCCAAATTCTACAGACATAATGCCTAATTGTCAGGCTAAACGTTTGTGTTCATGCCAAATTTGCTTTAAAGCAGCACGCCGCCAGATTCTTGTTAATTTTTATAAAAATTTTGGAAATGTATTTAAAAGTAAAATAATTTGAGGTGAACAAATATTGTAATTTACATATTGTAATCGGCACTTACAATCCAAGAAAAATTACCAAAATGTTGTCAACATATGCAAAAACAGCCCTTACTGCGTTAGTAACGCAGTAGAAATATGGTCATAGAATATTGCAAAATCAGTGTTAAACCACACATAACATGTAAAATATAACTTGGATCTTGAAGGTTTTTACCTTTTCACAAGTTTATTGCATTTTTCTCAATATCTATTTCCTTGAAATATTTTGGCTCAACCTGAGCCGTGCTGCTTTAAATTTGAATGCGCAATAGCATGTTAAACATATTCAGAATACTTTATTAAATAATAACTTGCTTCAAGTCACCAAACACTGGTTGCTATGGATACCATTTATTTTTCTTAACTATTAAATATCCATTCACTTACCTGAAATTACAAGTAAATGTGTAAGATTTTAATGTAATTTGATGAAGAAAAAGTTTATTGATAGTTTAACTCTGTGAATTTATCACTTGTATTTAGTAATAACATTAAAAAAATCTTCATTGAAGTATCAAAGGCTAGAGCTTAGATATTTGGCATGAAATATTATTGATGTACTTTTCTTAAATCTGCAATAGCTTAGATATTTGGCATTAAATATCCTCTTATCATCTAAAAGATATCTACTATGTTAAAAGTATGATCCTGAGATCAAAACTGCTCCTGCTCCTTATATGTACATGTATATAATGAAAGCTTCAAACATGATTTTTTGTGAAAGCTTAAGTGCTAGAGCTTAGATATTTGACCGGAAACATCATAATGTGAACATCTCCCAATGATGCTGAAATTATGGCACTAGGGTCAAAATAGCACAGCGGCGAAGAACATTATATACAATGAGACTTTCCAAAATCTTCTTTAAAAGCCTTTAGGCTAATGCTGATGTATTTTGCATTTGACATTGTCTAGTAGAGCTATACCATGATTGTTCAAATTATTGTTCTTGTGTCAAAAAGG
Organism: Ruditapes philippinarum; assembly: GCF_026571515.1. Taxonomy (NCBI): domain Eukaryota; kingdom Metazoa; phylum Mollusca; class Bivalvia; order Venerida; family Veneridae; genus Ruditapes; species Ruditapes philippinarum. Next base: position 33,402 of record NW_026859657.1, read on the forward strand.
CCCTGTGCCAGTCCTAAGTGTGGGTGTGAAGGTTAGTCATGACAAGAAAATGCCATGTTTCACAAAACTATAGAGAAAGTTGAACCATTCTGATCTCAGGTGATCGTTTTGGTGCCAATGTCACCCCACCACAACCCTTTGTGGATAGAAACATATTCAACAGGTCAGTGCATCGTAGAAGAAGAAGGGAGCCCCCAATCCCCAAATACTCCATGCCTGAGGTGTGCTCGTTTATAAGGTGCGATCATTATGTACGTGTGTGCTTTAAAGTGCAGTGATCATTATAAAATTGTAATCAGTAGTGAAGTGGTCATTTTGTAAGAGTGATAACTTTTAAGTTTGTTTGTTTGTTTGTTTAATCGGGTTTTTACATCACTTCGACACAGTATAGGTTTGTAAAGTATAGTATTGCGACGTTCCAGCTTTACTGGTAGAGGAAGACCTCAGATGCCCTTCCGTGCATTATTTCAGGTACGAACGGGCACCTGAGTAGAACCACCGACGATCTGTTTGCTAGCTGGATAGCTTCCTCACATGAAAGAATCCAGGAAAGATGGCCCCTGGCGGGATTCGAACCCACACCAGTCAGGGGCAAGTGGTTTGAAGTCATCCTTTTAAATTTGGACCAATAATCTTCATTGAAATTAAGTAGGAAATAGAGTGTTTTTGTTCTGCGCCCCGCCATTTTAAATAAAAAATTCATTAAACTTAGTTTCGCGTCCCCGCTAATAAGCGTGTTTTCGCTCCGCGTCCTCGCCGTTTTTTGTTTTTTTTTGAATCCGCCCCGTGCCCTGTGGGGTAACGTTTTATTTATTAAACTTTGCCCCGCACCTCCGCTAATCAGTGTGCTTTGCTCCGCGCCCTCGCCGTTTTATTTCCTAAATCTCGTTCCGCGGCCCCTCTAGGCGCCTTTTTATTTATTAAATTGCGACCCGCTAATAAGCGTCTGGCATTTATCAATATAGTCATAAAATATATTTTATATGGCATTTATAGAAAACACGCTAAATAGCTTGGCGATGCGAGATTTTAACTACTAAAACGGCGGGCCCGCGACAAAAACACGATAATTAGCAGTGGTGCGTAGCGAAAAGTCTAGTTCTGGCTTATATAAACGGGTACGCTGAAGACCTTAAGCTACGAAAAGTCGACCTTGATAAGAATAATTCGGCGGGGCGCTCATTAGCGCCCTATTACAATAAATATTTTGCATGCGGCCCCGTCGTATAACAATTTAATCTCGACTTTTGGTCCCTTCTAAAGCGTGTTTTCGATCAGCATCCGCTATTTTAACATGTTGATACTCAGCCACCATATTCGTATATGTCACTGATAGCTATTTATAACCGGCAGTGACGTTTGTTTCTAAAGTCGATTGCGGGTTTCCTATTTAAGCATCAGCAAATTTCGTTTTCCCTCTTATTTCTTTTGATTTGACAGTTATTTGAAACGATTTATTAAAAAACAAAACAAAAACAAAACAAAAATTGTATTGTATAACATAGTATTTTAACTTTACAAAATTAGTAAGTCTAGCTACTATGAGTACCCCCGCCCACACACACCCAAACCCCGACTCAATTTGTTGATTTAAAAAGAAAAGAAAGTGCCCGAACTGCTATAGCCATTACGTTAGTCAAATATGCCTGTAATTTGTGCTAACATTGTCTTCAAATTACTGTTTAAGGTCATTTCAAGTGATTAAGTGACATGCCCTATTTCCGAAAGTACATTTTAAAAACAACTTTACTTATACATGCACATACATTCAATAACACATGTTACCACAACAAATGATGTAGTTACAAATACTTTGTGTACAGTATGTTCTGCAAAATGATATCCACATAGAGGATCGTTTAATTTATTCATTTGTTTATTCATTTGTTTATCTGTTTATTTATTTATTTGCTAGCTGCATACCAATGCGCTACCTGCAATGTATGCCAAACAAGTTTGTATGAATAAGTTTATTTTTATCCTGTTTATAAATGTTTTACTTAATTGAATGTGATCCTGTTTAAGCTATATTTCTCGCGTGATTTAAACATTTTTACCAATGCAGTAAACAATAATCTTTGTCATGCATGAACGCCTTTTATACTTCCTTGTCAAATTTCAGTAAACATTTCAGACCGCCATTTTGAAAGGATTGGATAATATTATGATTCAAGTTTTATAAATCAGTGTAAAGATGGATATTTATACTGGTAAAGTTTAATAATTTAATTTAGATAATTAAATGTTTCATCGCTTTTATTTTAAATATGCTTGGTAGGTTTAAATATATAGTTTCAAATATCATAGCATTTTCATATGATTATATAAACAAAAGAACATTGCCGTTTATTTTCACCATATAAGGGTCAGTGTAGTTGTATACGTTTTTAACCCTCGCCACCCAAAATGTCTTAAAATGACTTGGCCATATTTTAATCTGGACAAAACCATTCCATATTTCAAGGGATATTTTTCACAATATAAACTGATTTAAAAAAAACGAACCGTCGGTATGGATAATTGTCTGCACTGTCACGTGATAATAGTCTGCACTGTCACGTGATAACTGTCTGCACTGTCACGTGATACTTGTCGTCTGCACTGTCACATTGTTGGAATCTTCAGCCGCTAGCAGCCTTTTTGTTAAATCTTCCATTGCTATATATTTATGTTTTAACGATTATAAGTATGTACAATTATTTGAAATTTACAATGTCATAAACTACTTTAAAATAAAGGACATATGAACATGCATGCATATACAAATGCATATAATACAAATGTACCTTTAATGATATGTTAAGTTTAAGCAAAACAGGATGTAGGAATGACTTTCTTTTCCGTGTACCTTTCATGGGTTAAACTACACTATTTAAATAGAAATATTGTTACATTTAGTAGGTTTTCGTTTCCGACACGTTTAGTTAAGATAGTGAGTAACCACTTAATAAATATTTGATGTTTACCTAATTGTTATCTTTTGACACAGGTTGTAAATAAATCTCAAGAATTTGTGTAAACTTTTCACTTATTTGTTAAAATCTTAAAGTGACATGTTTAAAAATAATGTAGGATATATAATCAAAAAACGTTATTCTCTTCCAAGCCATTTAGAAATGTACAATGACACAAAGGTGACATGTGTTTTAATTTATCTCGTGCACACGAGATATGTACTATGTCGTGGCCACAAGTTACTTAGTCGACTTAGTTACTCGTGGCCACGACAAAGTATCTCATGCGCACCACTTAGTAACTCGTGGCCACGACATACTATCTCGTGCGCACGAAATAAATAAAAACCCACACAGATGTCACCTTTCTGTCACCGTAATTCTCCGTGATTTGGAGGTTGATTATTTTTATTACAGTTTTTTTTATTAATTACAATCAATATATAATTTTTCCAAAATGATCCATAGCTTAATATGACAACATATAAAAATTGTAGCTCGACCAAAGATGCGTTGTCGCAACCTGCCTCATGGAATGGTTTTGGATTCTGGTAATTGCCAAAGAGATTGTACATATTTATGTTTCCAACCATACAAACATGCAGACATGATAAGACATGTAAATTGTGATGTCATTTCCGGTCAATGGGTGACAACAACTGGCAAAACTCCGTGCATAAAGCCAGGTAAAATTCAGATACTAGTAGTCAGCTGATTGTAAAAATAAAACAATTCGTCGAGCATCTAGTCTTATATATATATCATTTTTTTTAACTTTGAAAACTACGTTGTATATGGTTTATGTATTAACTATTAAAGGCCCAATATGCCTCAGAAATGCTATCTTTTTTATTTCTTAAAAAAAGTTATTTTTATTATCTCTTATATTTTATTTAAAGATTAAAGCCATACGAGTACTATATATGATCAGATCCCTGTACGAACTGATTTCTATTATTCTGCTTTTATTTTACAAAGGACAGAAATGAAAAGAAAGTGTTTTGGCAATGATTCAAATAAAATGTATCATTTATATATTAATAAGGTAAAATAACTTTAAAATGTATAAAGTGTTGATTCTATTGCGGCCCTTGGCTTCATGTTGAAAAATAATTTATATTCCTGACAAATCCATCGTTGTTGCTCTATTTATATGAGCCGCGCCATGACAAAACCAACAATAGGTTTGAGACCAGCATGGATCCAGACCAGCCTGCGCTGTTCGCTAACAGTTTCTCTACTTGTCATAGAGTATGTAAGCGAACAAAATGGATCCTGATCCGGATGCGCAGTCTGATCAGGATCCATGCTGTTCGCTATCAGTTTCTCTACTTGTTATAGAGTTGGTGAGCGAACAGCATGGATCCTGATGAGACTGCGCGGATGCGCAGGCTGGTCTGGATCCATGCTGGTCGCAAACACATTATGTTGGTTTTGTCGTGACGCGGCTCAAATGATTGTTAAACGATTGCTAAGGCAATAAAAATTATATATGTTTGATTTGAATTGCAGACTTCACTGGAATCTCTAGACTTATTTATTGACATTCTATTTGTCTCGAAAATTTTGATTTTTAATATGAATCTATTTTTAGATATTGTATCAACTACAAAGAAATATGTTGGCATAGATCCTAATTTTCGTTGGAACTACGATGATATTTACAAAACCATGCCTACATTCAAGCCTATAGACTTCGATATTCCTAACGTCGATGTACCGACGACATTCAAGCCTATAGACTTCGATATTCCTAACGTCGAAGTACCGACGTTAAAACCTTTCAACTATGACGATTTCAGTGACAATAGCAGCAGCTCAACTTTTGACAGCACCAATTCTGCCGCCATTCCAGGTCTTGTCGTGGCTGGAGTATTTGTTTTGACTATAATCTCAGTATTTATAAGGTATACAAATGTTTTTTCTTTTCTAAATAAAGCATCATGGTGAATACCCTAAGTTCCTACGGCAGGGTCTTACAAGTTCATGCCTTTGGTGAATAGGAATTTATTTTGATACATACATTGTACATAAAAAAAGATGAATTCAATTGATCCCGCCAAGTAAACTAAATAATAATATATGTCAAAAGCGGATCTTATATTTATATTGCATTTTTGTGTCTTAACTGCTGTATAAAAAGCCCTCGTACTGAACATTTTAATGTTTGTACAAGGGAGATATGCAACCCCATATGTAAATTAAGTTACGAGATCCATTTAGGACATTTTTGTTAATTTTGTATAAAAATGAATATGGATACTTCTTTTAAAGGTATTTTGCTGCTCGCTCCAGCTACAGAGTACGCCACCAAAGAATCCGGCGGCTGTCGGAACATGTGACTCCTACGACTCGAACAAGGGCGGCTGGTGAACAACGCATGCCTGTGACCCCTTCCCAGACTCGCACCGAAGAATCTCGTAATGAATCAGAAAACGACACTACAGGTGTATTCATAATTGTCCGTCGGATCTTCAGAATTCACCAATTAAGAAATCCGTACAGTGCTCTTGAGAACCCACCGGAACCTCCACCTTATGATGCCGAAAGTGTTCCACCCCCTTCATATGAAGAAACTGAGGGGACGAACCGCCCTGCGTCTGACTCGACGAACGAAGCATCAACCGATGTTAGGTTTTCTGAAAGTTCAGAAACGCCCGTTGGTTCTCCACCACCATACACTGAAAACATATAAACAATATATGATTCCAACTCATTATACTTTATGTGACTTAAATTTCCACTCGGTCTGCTGCTGCAGGACTATCACAAATGGATATGTTTTTTCCTGTTTACCAGTTTTGATGAAATTATAGTTGGCAAATTTGTTGAAATAACAATTAACACTTTACATGTTTGTCATGGTTGCGATAAATGTAATATTTCTGAAGTAATTTTTGTCAAGATTATCACATTATGTATTAATGCTATTTTTATAAAAGATACAATGCAAATAATAAACTTAAGTATGAGCATGTTGCTATTAATGATACAATGCCAAAGATATAACTTAGTGAAATGAAGTAACTATGTAGCTATTTATGCTATGATGCCATCGATTATAACTTAGTGAAATACGTTGCTATTAATGACATAATGCCAATGTTAACTTAAGTGTAATTTAGTTACTATGTTGCTTTAAATGACGTAATGTGAACGGTAAAACTTAGTGCACTGTAGTAATAACGTTGCTATTAATGACATAATGCCAACCATATAACTTAGTGAAATGTGGTCACTATAAGTTGCTATTAATGACAGAATGCCAACCATATAACTTAGTGAAATGTGGCCACTATAAGTTGCTATTAATGACACATTTGCCAACGATAAACTATATGTAATGCAATGGTTTGTGTAAAATGGTATAGGTCCAATTTGAAATTTTATATTATGTTATTTAACGACATTTTACTTTTTAATTTCTTTGTTGTGTTGATGTTGTAAATAATGACATAATACCAATATTACTTTCATGTTATATGGCTTAAATCTTGTGATTATGTGACGGTCTATGTAGTCCCGTAAAAGATTATTCAAAAGATCATTAAACTAACTCCACTAAGGTCAAAAGCCTTTAACATAAAATTTGATTTTTTTACATTGATCAAGTCTAGCTCCTAACAATCATGTACGTAGTAATTTAGGATGTTACAACACTTAAGTGAAATTTTAGATATGTATATAATTATTCTTCTAAAACAATTTCCAAACATCCAAGAATATGTTCAATATGTACTGCAAATGTTTATGCACATTGTAAGCAATCATTAAAATGTATGCATTCATTTCTTATTGAAACATTTGGCTTAGACTTTATCGGAAATAAATTTCTAATTACCTCCCTTTATTCACATGAAATGTAAATTCAGTAACAAATTCTTTGCAAATAACGCTTTTGGAACTTACAAAATCGATAAATCTTCATTTGAGCATCACATTTATGATATCAAACCATAAAATATATTGAGTTACAGGATTTTTAAAATAGAAAAATCTGCAATGGATGATAAAAAAATGTACTCAAAATTAAATTGAAATTATGCTGATACAAATTGTGATACAAACAAGGAATGCATTAAATCTTATTTTACGGTACAGTTTCACTTCTGCGTACTGTAAACTTATACATTGATTTCGGTATCATCGTCCAAGAGTATTTTGTAATTATCATTTTGTCGATGTACCAGAACATATGTATGTTATACATGTATATGTTATTCATAATTCCACATCAAAGGATGACAAGTATGATAACGTAAATGTTGTATTTCTTTTGCTCATATTATTAAATAAACGTTAATATTTATGCAGAGTTTATATTATATTTTAAGAAGTCAGCGATTTGAATTCTATGATAGAGAAATACATGAGAAGAGTATAAGAGTTTGAAGTTCTAAGTAATCAACTGCTTCAACATACAAAAAAAATCCCACTATATGCTGTTATAGTTAAAACTTCCTGCAACTGTCATGGAGTATCAACACACTGCATTGCTCTTTATTAAGAGGGAACTGATTCGTGGGATCATGCTATTTCGAAATACAGAAATGCATTTACTTAATCAGGAAAATAAAATTGTGCGAATAACTATGAAACATTGCATAGGACAATAACTCTAGAATAATGGGAAAAAACATACGATTCTCGGGCGCCTGCATTTTCTTTAGGATGAATCAACCTACGAAGTTTCCTGTTAAATCCTTTGAGTTATGCTCCGGACAAAAGTCAGATTAAAAGAACAAAACAAAGAGCAATAACTCCAAATTTATGGGAAAGAAAGCTATAGTTATTGGGCACTGCATGAACATCAGTAAGATCTATAAAGCCGCATATTTATACTTCCTACGTCTTCAATCTAAGCTCTAGGCCGTTTTCTATTGTCTATAAAAGTACGACCATAACAGGATGGTACAGTGAATTCTAAAATATTGACAAAAAAAGACAATTCCTCTGTGTGAATACAACTTTTCCGCTAGACAAGATTGCAACGATACTAACTTCCAGATTAGAATCACAAGTATTCTTATAATAACACAAATGGCAGGCACGGATCAAGTATTTAATAAACAGGAGGGGAAATGGGGTTAAAGGAGAGGAGAAATGCAAATTCCATAGAGGGTTTTAGCATATTGCTAGTTTTCCAGGGGGTGGGGGTATGATTCAAAGTTAGCGTGAATTGCCGTGAATCGCCGTAAACAGTATTAATCAAATTTTTAATCAGATAAAATTATATAAGGTCTATAGTTTGAGGATACTTTAAAACAGAAATGCTAAAAAATCATTGTTGTTACTTTTTTATTGTATTTTAAAAATAAGAATGGCATGTAGGTTATGGGAGGTTTGTCTTGTTTGAAAAAAAACATCTTTTAAGATGCATCCAAAGTGATGTAATCAGCAGATTGTGTTTTCCTCAAAACTATCATGCTGCCTATTTTGCATACATTAACAGATAAGTCGACCTACTCTTTAAACAATTTATACTTTAAACAACTTAAGCCTGCCGGTTGAAGCAAATTCTACTTATGCGACAGTCAGCTGTAGATATTTCAAACATATTCCTGGGAATGATAAATGGTTATTGCTCAGATTAAAAGACGAACATGTCAAGTTTTGATATGCCTCAGTCATTCTGTTGATATCGGTTATAAGTTAAAAAGCAACTATATACACATCCTTTCCATATGTTTGCAATAGATTTCCCCTTGTGATTACGATGTTCACGCTTTGGTGATATTGTTAAATATACAACAGTCAACCATCGGATGGAGTAGTTTATATTTTTGGAGATAACTCGATATTTACTACTAGACTGGTTTGTAAAGCGTAAAAATAATATATAGTTAAACAACACTTTAAATATGGAGGTACCAGGAAAAAAGGATCTTGATAAACATTACGGGTTTTCTTGTAAACCTTGTGAAGCAAGAAAAATATGTTCTCAACCTAATGGATATTGCACTGACTGTGAAGAGTATATGTGTACTCGTTGTTTTGAAACACACACAATGTATAAGCTAAATCGTGGTCATACTCTGGCTTATTTTAACGAGGTACCTACAAAGCGGGTTCAAAGGGGTGATTTAGAAAAATGTGATACACACTTAAATGAGGTAGTAAAGTTTTATTGCGTTAAACACGAGCAAGTTGGTTGTGGGGATTGCATGATTCTTGAGCACAAAACTTGCAATGTTGAGTACATTGAGGACAAGGCTAAAGCGTTTAAAGACAGTAGCGAATGTCAAGCCTTTATCAAAGGACCTGCAATGTGTCAAAAGGAAGCAAAACAACTAATGGCATCAATCGAGAATAACAAAATTCAAGCCGATGATATAAATGAACAATTTTTACAAGATGTTAACGTTTTTAGAGAAGAAATAATTTCTCATGTCAATAAAATGTCGAAGTTTTTAATTGAGAAAAGCGACACCATTAAGGCAACGGACATTTTGAGAATGGACAATTTAGCAGTTGAAACGAAAAGTCTTATTGGTGAATTAAATTGCCTATCTGAGTTAATTGAGCCAAAGATGAAGGAGCCTAACCAGCTTTTTGTTTGTTCGGTGTTGCAGAAACATAAGCTTGACCGCTTGAAGGAGCAACTAGGTGACATCAAACATAGAAATAAAATTGAGGTTTATGAGCTAATAAAGAATAATGACCTTATGAGCTTTACAAAAGGTATCGGACAACTTGGTTGGATAAAGAATAAGACGCAGGAAAATAAAACAGGTGAGAAATTTATCAAAAAGGAGAGGATGGTGTTTGATATCATGTTATATATATTAGATATCCCTACTTGTCGAATCGTACAATTTTGTTAATGATTTCAATGCTGTGGTCCTGTAGCAGATAATGTCTCAAAAGAGTAGAACCTTATATAAAAAAAACTGTAGGACACCAGTGTTAAAAACATTTTGTCAGCAATTTATACTGTATCATATCTACATATAAGTTAATGTGTATCATAAATATTCACATTGTATTGTAATTTCTCGACATTTTCTTCTTATGGCGCTGTTACAGTTTCGGGTTTATATCTTTATAACAGTCTTTTGAATATTCTATAATTTCAAAGATCTCTTTTCAAAATTGTTGGGCATGTGTAAGCTTTGCGTTACATGTACTCACTCTAAACACCATTGCAAAAAAGAATGCAGCCGGAAGAAATTAGGAGCAAAACGACTGGGTTTGAGCAACATTTACCACTCGTCACAAATCACCATCATGTTTATTTCATGAATGATAAAAAAATTCTGTTTAACCATTCGCAAAGAAAGCAAATGGATTTCTTCATTCATTATCTTATATTTTTAAAGAAGACAAGATTTCCAAAGACGAACAAATAGAAGAAACTTTTAAATCATCAGATTCACTTCCACAAGCTAAGGTAACTTTAAGAAATGTTTCCAATTATACACAATATATTGGCAATATCATAATTATTTAGATATCCAGTAGTAGATAGTGGTGTCACGATATTGTTAAAATGTTGTTTTCTTTCTTCATATCCCGTTGATTGAATGTTTTACTTTTTGATAACGATACATAGAAGGTCTAAATGAATATTGATGCTAGATAAAAGTTTGTTGACAATTACATAAGCTATTTTACATAGGCATTTTAATTATGAATAGAAGGGGCGCCCGTGGCCAAGCGGTAGATATCGTTGACATAAAACCACTTACTCCACACCAATGTAGGTTCAAATCCCGCTGTGGATTCTTTCATGTGAGACAGCTATCCAGCCCGCTAACAGAACGTCGGTGGTTTATACTCGGGTGCCCTTTCATGCAAGTAAAGGTGTTAAGTCACCCTACGACATTTAGTCATACGGTTTTACGTACCCAAAATATGAAAATAATTAGTAAAAAGTAAACAATCTTAAACTATATCTTCTGCTTTTTATATCGGTTTTCAGCCGAAAACACAACTTTTACAAGAAAGACAATTGATTTGCAGAAATATTACCGTGGAAGAAGATTGTTTGACGTACGTTAATACAACTTAATTAATCATTTTCTCAATGGACATTATAAAGTTAATGGCAACCAAGTCATATTGTAATGTCACATCTAAAAGTATTTGCATCTATAAGCACACAGAGATTCCCAGAATATAATCCATTTACTGAAATATTTATTAAGTATAATTTATTTCTGTCAAAAACAAGATTATATTGTCATTCATTACACCAAAAGTTCTTGATATAAGACATGTTCATATTTAAAGTGACAACGTCGAAAAATATCTTTATAACAATTAGTTAGTAAGAAAGAAAAAAATGGAACACTTTAAAATTTGAAAAAAAATTATAATGAATAAGAAAATATTCAACTGTAACAGTAAATCTTAAGTATATTGATCATGGAAGATTTTAAAGAAAATATGTATACATGTATTTTATAGAATCACTTGTATTTCAAATCAAGGGTCATGTTAAATGACATGTAAATCACAATAATAATGAGATCAATGATCAAATAAAGATGTTAAAGATTAAAGCAGTAGTAATGAACTGGAAGAAGACTGATAAACTATAAATTTTGCTAACTAGATCTAATTATTGAACATCATATTAAACATATAACGATACTTAAATACACAATAAATGTTTTCCTGTATCTTAATAACTTTAAGTTTTCTTCTAAATTACAGTCATAATATAATTATAATGTTATTGATATTCGTTGCAGGTATTGTGACGATGGAAGGGGCGATGTTGGCTTGTTTGTTGATAAAATTGCTCTTTACAGAGCCAGCTCCTTTGAAATTGAGATAGTGAGTTTGGGACAGCGTGGTACAATTGGTATATAAATGTGTTCAACTATTTTTGCCGTAAATTAAGAAAAAAATGCATTTTTATTAAACAAGGAAACAAAAAGAGAATGTTATTTAGACTTTAAATATTATATGACATATACTTATGATTTTTTAACTAGTAACATATCAACACTCAAACTTACGGGTTTTTGTTAATTGTGATATTTTTGTATTAAAGATGTTATATTTTATTCGATGTTCATCAGTCGAATGATATCTGACTTGTTTTGTATACAGTACAGTACAGTGCAAATATGTTCACCATGAATACTCCTTTAACCAATATATATGTACCATATGAATTATCTGAAATGTGGATTATAAGAAAAGATATGATGTTAAGGGTTATTTATATTAAAAAATCACAGTCAACTCTTGAAAGCAATCGAACACAAAACAACCGTTTGCATTATTAGTAAATTTGTAACTGAAAAATGAACATTGAAAACTCTAATTTAGAACCTTTTGAAAAGATATCAATATTTTGCAATCAAATTGTCAAACTATTCCAGTGTTTCTTCTAAATTTGATAATAGATTTCCACTGCATCGTGGAGCTCATGACTAACATGTAAATTGTATATTGAAATATACATGTATATACGATTCGATACAGATAATTGCTTGCCTTTATTTCATAGTTGTAGGTGTAGTGCCGAAACATTATACAGAAAATCAGCAGCCAGGATGTGGGGAATATTCTGCAGGATATAATACTAATGACGGATTGTAAGACATTTAAACAAAATTGAATCAACGTTCGAATACTCGCCAGGTTTTATCGTTACTATTAGCATATTTGCAAAAGTATCTGTTACATCATACATTGGACGTAGGAAAACGTCACAATTATGTAATGTGCGTTAATCATCTTATAAAAAAGCCCCTCCATACATTATTTCAGACACAAGCAGGCACCTGAGTGAAACCACCTGCGTTTCCTTGGCTAGACCGACCCTAACCACTCGGTCACGGGAGCCCCGTGTAATTTTATATTTTAGATCGCATTTTAGTTTAAACGTATATACTCGCACATCTTACATTTTCCAAATGTTGTTTTTCTTCATAATTTGGCAGATGCCTTTAATTAAAATAATGAAATACATCTATGTCCTTTTAATTACTCAAAAGATGCAAAATTATGTAAATTTGTTTTGTATATGTATTTTCTTACAATGTTAGCATGTGTTTAACAATATCGCATGAGTAGAATAGAATGCCTTTGTCTGAGCGACTTAATATGCAAGTATCTGATAGTGATTATTACGTACATTTGCGAGCTTTTGCATTCCAACAATTCACTGTGATTTTGTACTGATGTCTATTCAATTGCAATATGAGTATATTTATGTATTATTATATGAAACGTGGACTATAAGTACATACTATGATCATAATGTCCAAGTATAAATTTGTATGCTTAAGTACGTTGACATGTATCGTTATCATTTGAAAGAGTAATAGTGATTCGATATGAGCCATTAAGATTTGATGTCAATTGAATGATATGAGCCGCGTCACGACAAAACCAACATAATGGGTTTGCGACCAGCATGGATCTAGACCAGCCTGCGCATCCGCGCAGTCTGATCAGGATCCATGCTGTTCGCTTACAAACCCTATAACACGTAGAGAAACTGATAGCGAACAACATGGATCCTGATCAGATTGCGCAGATGCGCAGGCTGGTCTGGATCCATGCTGGTCGCAAACCCATTATGTTCCCTAAATGTATCTAAACGAATTTGATATGCAGATATAACCTACGACTTTTGAATTGTATGATTTTACAGATTATATCAAGGAAGTGACGTCGGAGACAGATTTGGCCCTAAATGCATTGTGGGTGACAGAATAGGGTTCAAATTAACGTCATTAAGCATCTGCAAAGTGGGGTTTGTTTAAATTACTATGACATATCTTTTTTAAAATGATTTCCGCCAGTTTATCATACAAAATCAATTCCACTTACTATCAATCATATTTATTAGTCTTAAACTTTATAAAGAAAATAATGTACACACATGTTAATGTTAACGTTACATTTTTGCAAATAAATGAAATTTTAAGATACGAAATGAAGGTTTTAATGCAGTTTGTAATAAAAATACGCGTCAATGATATTGACTTTGTAATGAAGTATCTGTTAAAATTTTATTGTTTTTCAGAATGTTGAGGACATATATAATTCAATTTACAAGAAATGGGAGAAAGGTAAATATCGATATTTACATAAATGATAAATCATGGCATTAACTACAGTATAATAAATGAATTAAAAGTCAGTCATTTTATATTGCATTTTAGTTTGGAGATAATGTAACGGGTCACGCAACACTGCCGGTCTAATTAAAGCTAGGCGTCTAATTGGCAGCCGCTCGGTCGATATACATAGTTTTTACACTTTATTGATACAATTTCAAAACATCATGTAAGGATTATTAAAATCTTGCTTTTGTTGGCTAATATTTCTCTTATCTTACATCGTTTTTAATCGGGACAAAGTACTCTTCATGACGGAGGATACGGAGGATAACATGGCACTTATCTCCAGTTGCATGTCCCTCTTTTTTTATGTCCCAGATGATACATATAGCTAATTTCTGATATTCTAGATTATCATGAATATATTGTGTGTTGTCAATTTGTAAATATTTCTAATAATCGAAATCTAACAACTACATAAGTTATAAAAATATGTTCTTCGTAGCTTGTCTATATTGCAATTTGGCAATTATGTCTAGTTGTGAAAGTAACTGTTTTTAAGTTAATTAAGTAGATAACTAGCAATCAGAGCATAAAGTGATGACAATAAATAATATAGTAAAAAGTATTTATAGAAAACATAATCCAACAAATATCTGGAAAACAGTGATCCCTCTGAAGTATTAAAAACAGTAAAATTAAATGAAAATTACAGACTCGGTTTGATTGAGTCTGTACACGAGGGATATTTAAGTGCTACATCCTCCACGCCCCATAGCACCGGCTTGAGTGGTACTCAGTTCTCAACACTTCAAAGTGCTGGACACAATGATCCCGAGGGACCTGAAAAATATTTATAACAATGTATGTGTCTTAATTTTAATTAGTATGATATACTCAAAACGATCGTGTGTTTATCTATCTGTTTGAAATAGTTTAAAGTGTACTGTTTTCCTCAAATATGTTAAAATGATAAGAAATTAATCAGTGTTTGTGTTCAAAGTCTTTTGAGATATAACATTTAGATTTATTTATTTGCAACAACTTTATTAGAAATCGTAACTTAAGTTAGTATACGAAATCTTTAAGATAAGTAAATGTAAATAATATACATACTCTTACATTGTATGTTTATAGAAATTGTTATTAAAGTGTACTTATCAATAAAGAGACATCTGATTATATTATGTCGGTAAAAATGTACTTTTTAAAGTTCAAAATTTTATGTTTTCCTACTTAAAATCAAATTTAAGGTTATTTATCGTATTTGTTTGTATCATGTTACATGATCTATAATATTTTATGCCCACATAAAAGATTTTATGTCATTGGACCCTATTTGTGACGTCCGGAACTTAGCGATGTTAATCAGAATTTAGCTAGACGCATAAATTATGCTATTACCCAATCAGATGTTTACATTTAAACACGTGATCTTTCTAAGCCAATAGATATACAGATAAGCCATATCTTTGTTCATTTTAGCGTACATTGGTTTGTTACCAAATTTTTAAAGAAAAAATAAAACCACCTCCTCCAACTCCACCACCTCTTTCAAATGTTGCCAAGATTAGGGTCCATGAAAATATGATGCATGCTTTTTTACTTATTCTTGCTCTAAAATTGATCTAGTCTCTTTTGTTTTCTTGTTAATACATCAGGTCTTATGTTATTACATCTTGATTCTTTGTAAGGGCGGTTTTTGCCTCCCAGTTAGTTCCTTTCGGGAATCTTTTATTAAACTATGTTATAAAATCTATTTGTGTATTTAGTATAAATAATGCTGATTTATGGCATTTTAAATAAATGCCCGATTTTCATTCAAATCATGTGTTGTTTTCCCTTTGTTCCCTAACGAGTTCGACCTATCCTGTGATTGTAACCCTGATCTTGGACAATACATAAATAAATGCAAGGGTTTAAGAATGCGTGAAATCATTTTCAAAGGTAGAGTAAGAGTAATGTTTACTCCACCTTACTAATTTTTAAACTATTTCGATGAGATATTACTCTACCTGTCTTCAGTCATAAGACTGGTTCATGCTTTTATGATCAATGTTGATGTCATTTCCTGTGTTTATATAACAAATCGGTGACTATGAGCTTGTGTGGTTTTGGATATAGTACACATAGTACAATAAACTTTAGTATTCCTGTCTGGAAAAGGGGAGATACTTCGAGAACAATTGAAACAAAGTTTAAAACTAGAAATTGCAGGCTCGTTTTGAGTGCGTCTGTTATTGAGACATGGAAAGTGCAACATTTCTCATCCTCAACACACTGGCACCGTTTTTATCATCAAATGTTTTACTTGTGATATTTCTTATTTATTCGGTCGTTGTTATGTACATGACAAAACACTATGGATGCGTTACTTATTTAATAATATGATTCGTGACTATATAACCACAGACCTAACGTGTTGTTTTTATTAGCTGGCTAAGGTTTGTTGTTGTTATTGTTTTTGTTGTTGTTATATCATGTGAGGTTATTGATGCAAAAGATATGTGTAATCCTTTTTCACTAAGATATCAACTGAAACAATCAGTTGTCATAATTATATCTTTACATGAGAAGAAAGCTTGTTAAAGTAATCAATTGCCTCACTTCCTCTGTTGGAATATTGTTTTTGCCATATTGCACATGTACATCCTTGTAAAGATGGGTTTTGCATTATGTGTTTGTAGTCACATTGATTGTTGCTCGTTTTTCAATTTCAGATCGGCCATGCAGAAGTAGAGACATATGGAGGGGTGTATGCTGCTGTTGGAATGCATTCTCCTGGAGAAAAAGTAAAAATCCTTGAATTGCCCGAGAAGTGAAATGTCAACGGTTATTGGCCACGTGCATGACATTTTTAATGAATTCAATTATCTGGATATTAGGTGTTCACAAATGTAACTCAAATAATTTGTTTTAAATTGTATTATATATCTTGCAGTATTTATAAACAGGATACGAAACAAATTTGAGCTACAATTTCAGCCTCATTGATAAAGATTAATTACTGTTGTGAATTTTGAAACTAGTCCTGTCCATTTCTGACCTGGTTAAAATGTTTTTGCTACCTTTAACACATATTTGTTGTGAAACAATTGAGTCATAAATAGTCTAGGCCAATGGTACAGCTCAGTTCCTTTTAGGTATATCATACCTCTTTCCAAATTTGGTAAGGTCGCGGTTTGCCAAACGATTTGTTTTAGGTTTCATCGACTGGAAGTGTTTTGTTATAAGTATGTTTCAATGTAAAAGAATAGAAATACGTACATTAAGTAATATCTGCTCATGATAAAAGGTATGATAATAAAAAAGATAAGAAAACACATGTTACTAGTTCGAAAACATTACCAAATACATTGTAATTGCGTTCGCGAATTCATATGACAAAATTTTGTCGTCTGCATTATTTTTTTTTTTTTTTTTTTTTTTGAAATATTGAAAATATGTCTCACACAAAGACGTATGAGTTTTGCCTTGCCAGAATATACTTGTTTCTATTACTTCGACAACTCCATTTTCTGCACAAATGTGACGGAAATTTAGATTCAACTGGCTGTGAAACAATAGTCACAGTGACTGTTATATACTGTTTCATTTTATGAAATAAGAGCCCCGTTAGATAAACAGGGAATTGTTTCTAGAAAAAGTCCAGTATATACACCTACGTCCTTTGGTACCGGTGATATATAAATGTAAGAGATATTACAGCATTACGGTTACCGGTGGTCATTTCTTCACAGAAAGTAAGTCCCTTAAAACGTGCTGCTGATTTGTCATATCGAAAGACATTTTGCTGAAGATCGAAATAGAATCAGAGCGCAGCAGATAGTGACTTTTGTATCAGCGTCATTAGCCTTTTTATTAAGATATCGACTGTTAAAGGGACGTAATCGCCATTTACGTTAGGTTCTATATGACCGTGGTCAACGGGAGATAAGCTAATTTGTTTCCACTTTCTTTCTAACTTGTAATTCTTGTGTGAATGTATAAAACTTGGCAAATGTTCAACGTTGATTCCTTTGAATCAGTGAATAAAATGTCTATTTTTATAGTATTGATTATGACACGTTATGGGGATGAATCATATGTACTATGATGATGATGATGACGATGATGATGATAATGACTATGATGATGATGATGATTAATTCACACAACTTATCATATGTTATCTCTGCTAATGATAAAAGGTATGATAATAAAACAGATAAGAAAACACATGTTACTAGTTCGAAAACATTACCATATACATTGTAATTGCGTTCGCGAATTCATATGACAAAATTTTGTCGTCTGCATTTTTGTTTTTTGTTTTTTTTGTTTTTGAAATATTGAAAATATGTCTCACACAAAGACATATGAGTGTTGCCTTGCCAGAATATACTTGTTTCTATTACTTCGACAACTCCATTTTCTGCACAAATGTGACGGAAATTTAGATTCAACTGGTTGTGAAACAATAGTCACAGTGACGGCAATAATTCAGCGATTATTATATAACAAGTCTTGTTAGAAAGTTAATACCCCTGCGTTAAGAATATATGCGATTGATTGCAATCGAGAGAAAATAAATGTCACAAAGTGTATCTTATAAATGTTCGCGTTTTCGTGTGTATTTCAAGGTAAATTTAGATGCGAACATTTTTGCAAGGAACGGCTTCTAATGGTTCTGAAACAATGATCACTGTAGCAGAAATGGTGCGCCGAAAATTATATGTTTTGTTTTGCATAACAGCTAAGGTCTTCTGCTTTAACCCATTACCAGATACACAAGCCTTTTAACGCCTTTTTCACCCCAACCCCCTTTTTGCTGTCTCAATTGGTGGAAATCTGACCACTATTTAGGCCCCCACTACTTGTTGTGTTTGAGAAAAAAGTGACCACTTTTTTGGCGCCGCCCCTTATTTTAAAGAAACTGCAGGGGGTTGCCAGAAGGGGGATGTGCCCCCTTCTGTTTGGGGGGTTTGAAGGGGGGCGGTAGTCCCCCTCATCGCCAAGAAAATTTTTGGACTTGTTAGAGGCTTAAAATGACCCCTGGTCGATCATAAGGTAACGTATAACCAACGCTGAAAAGCCTTTGACTCCATATCAATCCATTGAGAAATTGCAGCACATTGAAATCAATTTTGATGGAAAAAATCAACGCAAAATAGCGATTTTTGCCAATTTTTGGAATGTCCCTGTAAGAATTATAGTTCTTAGTTGTAAATTTATTAATTATAATCACATAATT
>NW_026859658.1:0-39545 GCF_026571515.1 Ruditapes philippinarum
AAAAACAAAAAAGAACGTCTTGTCGCAATCGTGTATTGCTTGAGCAAAATGTAATAAAAAAAACAACAGACTGTTTCAAAGCCAAAATCTCGTTTACAATCAATATCATTATAAAAGCAACAAGTTGAATAACTGAAATATTGGAGAATTTCTTCTAAGCTACATATTACTAAGTGATATATATGAATTACTATTATCATAATTTGTACAAATGTAATTTTAAAATCACAAGATTTTTTTAAATCTCACATTATCGCTATGGCCAGAAAGGATAATTTAAATATTTGCCCGTAAAAACTTACCAATAAAATGTTTAAAAAGCTTCGTAAATTACTTTAAATTTAAGGATATTGTTTTAAAATCCAAATATGTATTTTTGTAAAATTTATGTTTAGTTAACATTATAAGACGTATGAAAAATTTAGAAATTTACGTTATTTAATTCCCTACGACAATTTATATATTTTAATTGTCCTAGATGTTGGAAAAAGTATTATACATATTTAACGCATTTTATTGAGTATATTCATTTACATAAGCTAATCAATTTACAATTTGATGCTTAGTATTGTTGACGTAATTTGTATATCTAAAGACTTTATTAGATTTACAAGACAAACTCTTAAGACGGTATTATATGTAAAATTTGTAAACAACACTGATAAAATGTCCGACTGAAATTGAGAAAAAAAAATTTCGTCCAATGAAACTTGTTTCAAGCAGACATTATCTGTCATGGTAAATAAGAATAATGTTATCAAGTTGCAGCTTGAAAAATCGACACATAATTTGTTTTAATTTGTAATTGAATTTTAGCTTATAGGCACATTATGCCTCAGAAACGGTTAAATTTTTACTTCCTTAGAAAGGGCAAGCATTTGTTATATAACATTTATATAATGGTATAAGAGTATGTTATATCTTTGTTGCTTAAAAAGTAGAACAAATGTAAAATAATTTATCACAAAAGTATCAAATTGTAAACAAAGTAGTATTTTGACTTTCAAACAACATACTCAATCACTATAACTGTACTAAATGCGAAAAGGACAAAAAAGAAAAGGATGGCAATAATATTATATAAATAACACATGGGTTTGTGAGTAACAGTAAAAATATCATCCCGAGGAAAATACTGTTACCCGAGGCGTAGCCGAGGGTAACAGTATTTTTACGAGGGGTGATATTTTTACTGTTACACACAAACCCATGTGTTATTTATTTTATTACCCCCGAACAAAAATACTGTGATGATCTGAAATTGTCAACTAAATCTAACTGTAACAAAAATAAACCAAGAGTAACAATAACTAATTTTAAACTGTCCTTACCTTTTAAGTTTTAAGTGTACTTTAGGCCTACTTGAGAAGTTCTCTTTTTCTTTTATTCTTTAAGCAAGTGATGACATCTACAAATCATAAACATACAATAAGCTAGGTTTTATTAGATAACAAAACACTAACCCATTTATAAGGTTATGATCTGTGAAATCTGATCCTTCTGCATCCAGAATATTCTTCGCATGGTGTTTGACAAAGTGCATTTAGAAAATAACGATGATATCCTACTGATGTCAGTCCATCAACTTTATCTGTAACGTTTCACTGGTTAAAATTGTTAAATTATCTTTTGTTGCATGCTTTAATTGTCTGCATATTCCAGTTTGACACAAAATTATTTACATTACAATTACTTCCGTTAAAAACGGATGTTTCCGGTTGACTATTCAACAAAAACATATTTTATACGCGAAAGGAACTCTACACTGCTCTAGGGTGCAAAGAACTAAATTTTATAAGAGTAATAGTTACTTCGGCGATGCCCTATCGTCGAAAATAAAAATGAATCGAGAACAAAATGGCGGCCATTTTATTTCATTTTATTTAGAAAATAGACCACGTGACCAGATTTTATACTGTTAAAAAATACTGTTACCTATGTAACAGTACAAAATTCTAAGTCACGTGGTACACTTGCATTAACAGTAAGAATAACTCCCAGAGGCCTATAGGAAATTAACATTACGAAAAAAGTGAGGGGTAATAACAGGTAATAACTGGTCAATAAGTATCTTTTTGAAAAGTATATATTTTAAAGTAGATAATATTTTAGAAATAAAAAAAAGCTTTCCTGGGGCATCATGGGCGTTTAAGACATTGGACATATGTTTTTGGAAAATTTATTCTTATATCAAGAATTTTTTTCCCTTTTTTCCTTTTTATATCATTGAGATTGACAAAAAATCACACAAAATCGTTATTAATTCATCTAGTATATGTTCAAGGAACATTATGCCTCAGAAATCCATAAATTTTAATTCTTTTATAAATGCCAAACATGTGTTTTAAAATGTTTTGAAAAAATATTTAGAGCATATTTAGATGTCAATCCCTTGAGTAATTATCTACAAGTATCCACTTATTAGGACGTACATATAAAGACCTCTTATGAGTCAAAGGGGCGTTTTCAATCATCCAAAATAAATCACAGCTGTCGGATCTATTGACTGTTATCTTAACAACGAAATTCATCAGATTTCCTGCTATGAAGGTAAGTCGATAGCTCTGTTACCTTGAACATAGAAATTCATATGATTTGCTGCTAAGAAGATAGGTACATATTGATGGTGCTTCAAATTCTCTTCTTGACGCAATAACAAACGAAGACGTCAATAGAGTGGTCCTTTTTCATCGATCAATTTATGGCTTGAGAATCTGTTGTGATTAATGCTTCTGATTCCAGATTTTGAGAAATTTCATGATTAAATATTCATTTTTTTTCAATCAGCCACCTGAAGAAAATTATCATTTAAGCCTTTCAAAAACGTATTCTTAAATAAAAGCCTGAAAGTTTGTCAAATAGAGAACAAATACAAGTGTGATATCCTTTTGAAATACTACAGGAACATATCGCTATCTATTGAAAGGACATATTTTCTTGTATGTACCACGTTGTATCACTAATGCAAATTATGTCTATGTTTCATTATTTTGAAGGGCATTCCAGATTTAACTCCCGAATATTGTTTGATATGATCATATTAATCAATTTGACTTTAGTGTTTTTATGTTGTATCCCATGGCAAATAAAAGTTATAAAACATACAATAATGCATTATATTAACAGTATCGTAAAAATTGCATGATCATACATATATAAGGACAAAAAGTATCATAAATTAGTATATGTGAATAACTCTTGTTAGACTTTTTGTTAAGTAGGAATTTTATCTTGTTATATATATTAACTCTCAGCCTGCTGGGTCCACAAGTGATTAGATTTTGCCAGCAGTTTAGGGCCGCCCGGTGTTCACAAAGATTTAAGGATCAGGATCAAGATTAGGATCAAATTTAAAAAAAAATCAAATAGTTTCCATTGTTTATCCTCACAGATTAAATATTTGATATCAACTTGATAAACTAGATTTGAAATAGCATGTTTATGAAATATTGTAGTACATTTATTGTTAGTTTTGCAAGTTATATGCATTTTGCAGTTGATCCAAATGTTTTCCTTTATCCTAATATTGATCCTTATTTTGATCAAATTATTTTGTATTTGTATTGTTATTCGTTGATTTTATCCAAATTATGTTTAAGTAATTATTTACATTTTGAATATTTATGTAATTCTGGCAAGGTACGATCAAGATAAATTGTTTAAAACAATGATTCAGAATAAATCATGATCATTTGATCTGATCCTGATCGTTTCTTAGTGAACACATCAATGTAATCTGACCTGGCTCTTTACTGCTGCATGCTAAACTTTTGTGTTTTGATACTTAAATTTCTTAACTTTGAAAATACTGTTCAAAATTCAAAGCTAGGAGAATCCTATCACCAAATTTAGCAGGTAAAGGGATAAAAAACGTTTTTTGAAGTTCCGTGTCTCAATAAAAATTGTTAATAGTCAATTATAGACACTAATATGGAAGATATGTATCCCCCTATGTCGGTAATGCACACATATAAAAGGCAATGTCTGCACACAGTTACCATAGGGATATTATAATTTGATATATTTTGTATAGTTTTTATTACCTATGTGAGAGAAATACAAGCATTTATTACTAAATACCACCATAGACAACAGCCCACTGGGACCCTGGTTATTTATTGGATAGCTTATTGAAGTATATTTGAAAATGACGAAAGACCTATAAAGACGGTACGATCATCGAGTGCAAGAAAGCATTTTAAAAATTTAATGGAAAAATGTTTATTTATTGTGAAAATGTATCAAAACAAATTATTTAAATATTCCAAAGAACTATTATGTTTCAAACAGAAAAATAACATTAATTTAAATGTATCTACTTTACTTCCCAAATTCATTCTATTTTTAAGAAAAATTTTGTCTTTCATTTTTACCTGCAATACCTGTTTAATATTGCTGAATGTAATGTTACTGTTTTATTTTCGACAAAAATTGTATTTGAATTAGAACCGTTTATTTGTTTTATTACAATAAATAAAGAACAATTCGCTGAAAGGTTCCCTTAAATATTTTCATTTGCGCTTAAAATTACATTTAAAGTTCGTTTTCACTTTGAACATGAAATGGGATACTGTTATTGGAAATGTGACTTTCAAGTATTTGATCAATATCTGGCATAGTTTGTATAAAGATTAAAGATCCTGTATGTTGTAATTCAGGCTGTTACCACACTTAAGAGAAATTTTATATATGTATATAAATATGCTTCTAAAACAATCCCTTTATTATCATGAAAATGTAAATTTGGTAATATTTTTTACAAATAATACTTTTTGGAACTTACAGATGAGTATTGATAAATTTTCATTTGAGCATTGTATTTATGATATTAAATCATAAAAAATGAGTTACAGGATCTTTAAATTATACTTTTTGTGTAATGAATGGTTTTTGTTTCATTTGACATAACCATTTAGAATTTACCTTTCCTTCTTTAAATGAACCAAGTGTTACAAAATTTATCTAAATCTCATATTATTTTCAATAAGATTCTTTCCCAACTCCAAGAGATATGTTGAGAAAAACAAGCAAACTTTATTCACCCACGACAAATGCAGGGTAATGAATGTGTATTAAATGTCATAATTCTTTATTGATGTATTTAGACCTGATAGCATCAAATTTACATATAAGTTACACGCTAAGAATATTAGTAATAGAAAGAGCATCGAAACACAAGGCTATCTGATTTGTACGAGGGGGCGTAGCCCCCGAGTATTAATCAGATTACCGAGTGTTCTGATGTTCTTTCTCATTTGTATCATAGTCAGGCATAAAAACACGTTCCCTGTTGTCACAATATGAAACCCCAGAAAAAAGTAACCAATGAACGAGCATCTGTCGCTTTCCCTTTCTCTACCGTCACAATAAGTAAACCGCGGCAAAAATGAGCAAATCAATGGGCATGGGTAACTAATACCTGCACTCCAGTTAACCCACTGTGCATGTATATGTATACGATTTAAATCTGACACATTTTCAACAGAAAGGTCCCCAAACTATGATACAATTATATAAGAAAAATCACCTTTTCATTTTGTTCATGACTGTTATTTTGTTATTTAGTATTTTATTGTAATGTATTACAAGTATGTGT
Source organism: Ruditapes philippinarum (assembly GCF_026571515.1). Taxonomy (NCBI): domain Eukaryota; kingdom Metazoa; phylum Mollusca; class Bivalvia; order Venerida; family Veneridae; genus Ruditapes; species Ruditapes philippinarum. Next base: position 5,597 of record NW_026859658.1, read on the forward strand.
TAATTTGTCTTGATCATTGTTTATATATAGGGCCAAAGTTTTATTCGGTATTATAAACTACCAATATTAATGGGACGATGATTTTACGACAAAAATTTGATTTTTTATGATTCTGCATATTCATACCGTCGATGTCCCTTGGACAACCTTGATTGTTATAAATAATTATCTATAACTTAATTTACACCTCTGATGCAATTGAATGGAAAAATGCTCATATATATCAAAAAATGCCATTTTGAGATATAATTAATTTGTAAGAAATGTTTTAGCTTGACTAGCAATGTTTAGATGCTCAATCTCCTAAAATAAATCAAAATTGTCTTTCCTTTTGGCCGTCAAATTGTACAAAGTAAATTATCAAATGTTCTAATGTAAAGTTAAATACATATAAGCTGTACTTCTGTAGAATGTTTTATCCCAAGGTAAAGACTAAGAAATTGCTGATAAATGTGAACCATTTGATTAACTCACTAGCGTCTTGCATTAAACAATGCTGTCAAATACTCTAAAAAAGTGATTGTTTCTATAATTGTAAATAGTTCTTAGTTTGGGTATATTATAAATAGGATATCATATTCGTGTTGGTTCAGTACAGAATTTATTCCTTGAATCAAATAATATTATTCAACTCCTTCTATAAATTCCGTATTGAACCTACTCTCATTTGATATCCGCTACAGGTGTATTACGGTAAAAGAAATCAAGACTGTACTTAAACAAAACGTATTTCTACAAGTATTTATATAAACTGCAAGCTCAGCATTAAACATGGAAAGCCATGGCTGTCTGATATTGTTCTTTTTCAATTTATGTAACCATTTGGATAATATACGCGTTCACTTCGACTATATATGAATTGAAAACACCTTCTTATTTAACCGGAATCCATTATATTAATCCACAGTAACACTATATGAAACCATACTGTCAGTGTATGAAACCGAGTTAGCAATATATAAGTTGATTTTCTCAATATATGATTCCAATTCTTCAATATATGTTACCAAAGTAGCCATGTATGGAACCAGATGAGCCAGTCTGTGCTCATTTAGACGTAAGAATAAATACCTTAATTAATGCCAAAGGGGCGGTATGAATCATCCAAAATAAATCGAAACTGTCCGCCTTAATGACCATTAAGCTGATCAGAGCAATTAATAAACTCTTCAATGATGAAGTTAAATAAATATTGGCTGTGTTTCAACCAATCGTAAAAGAGCACGAGTAGTCGAGAAAGGATACGTCAGTAGAGTGAGGTAGTTTGTCAATCATTTCTTTGCAGTAATAAGTTCATCATTAAATATTTATATTTTCATTTTTCGGGCAAAAATGTATTTATTGAATAGCGTGAAAAAATGATTATTTTTGTCAGCGTTTCTGTTGCTAATTGAAAAAAGTGACTAATTTGTCTGCCAGTGGTCATCTTTCTCATCTAATTGAAGGCAATACTTTAATCAAATGTGTTTGTCCAAATTGAATTACAACCTCTTAATGAATACTCGCGTGTTATATGGTTAACCATTGATTAAAACACAATGAATATCTCTTTCAGCAATAACTTTTGTCAGTGCATCATGAGAATCAATCGTTCGACCAATCATTCAATAAATGAATCTATCAATTAGACAGTTAAGCGAACATTCGGACCTCTCTTTGAATATTACCTTTTTTCTACACATCTATAATGTTAGTACCCGAATACCACCAAGACCATCATCATGAAGTAGGACGTAGGATTAAGCATGCATTTGTTTAAAATTTACAACAAACACATTGTTTAGATATGTTTAAAGGTGTTTTAATCACATAAGTTTTGGTATAATTGTTTTTCATTTGGTTTGGGTTTTGTTGTTGTTTTTTTTTTCTCTCTGCAAGTGGGTATATTTCAGACAGCAAATCTCAGTGGTATTAAGTAATCATCATCGATCTAATGTAGAATGAATGTTAAATAAATTTGTATCTCGCTAGATCAATGCCAAAGAAAATGCAACCAATGTTTTCAATTAGCCTAATGCTTTCTGATGAAAGCATTTGCAAGTGGAAAAGGTAAATACAATATGAACAGTGAGTTTCACATGTGTATATTCCTTATTGCTTCATTTTTAAGTTTTCTTATGTTGTGTTTAAAAAACATGTTATTCAAATTTGTTTTAACCATTCTTCAGTTATACCTATTCACTTTTTATATAGGTTTAAGCTTATAAGCATTTTGGAAATATTGGTAATGATACGGTTGTAACTTATGATTTTAACTTTTATCTTTATCTATTATTATACAAGACCATCGAGCGTATGGCATTCAAACGAAATATACAGTTTATTTATTTTATCAATTAAATGATTATCTTTGTACAAGTGTGACATCTATATACATTATATATTTGACAGTGAAAGTTTGACGAGACAGTTATACGAAGATACAATACTACTAAACACGTCATTTTAGGAATAAACTAATTTATTAAGGTCTATTTTATTATGAAATATAATTTCCCCATTAAGTCATTAAAATCTCCTACGAGTTAGAGGAAACATCTATCATTAAACATATTTACGAGAATCAATTAACTTGAACGTTGATTTGTTTGTTTGTGTGTTTGTTTCTTTAGGTGTTTAAAACTTCAAACCACCAGGGGTCAAATCCACCTCACTTGCTGGAGCAAAACGATGCATAGTCTCCAGTTATGTGATAAACGGTGGCTGCAGTTTTTAAATCTCAATCATTAACGGCAGCCAGAAGGGGAAACATTTGTTTCAAATATTTGACAAAGCTTATGGTATAGCTTACGTTTTAGAAATTTAAAACAAATATTCTATAAAATTGTTATATAAATTATAAATATGAATTACTTGATTTAACTATTAGTTTATTAATATCTCTTCTCAATTTTACATTCATCAAAAGACAGTCACATACTGAAACCTGTTCATGCAAAATAATCACACACTAATGATAGAGACATTTCCGAGTAAGAAGTCGTAGTTTGTTGCTTTATTTCCATACTGTTTAAAGATAAGTGATAGACTTGGTAATGCATTATCTATAAAGTCAGTAAGTAGATAATGCCAAAAAATGTTGGAGATATGATGCACACTAATCAGACATATTCTAAAAAATAGCAGCTGCGTCTTTGACCATAGCAAGTACATCAGTTTGAAGGTCTAAATGAAACATAGCTTCAGACAATTACCAAAGGGACGTACGTTATGGACTGCGCTATAATCTACAACACGAGAATTTATTACATCTATTTCCCATTACCTTTATAGATATTACATTTGGGATTTCAAATGATGTCTTTAAACGCATAATATAACTTAGACGATTTTGCACATTAGTTTTATATTTCAAATATTATGAGTAAGCCATCTTTTTTTAAAAAATGATTGAAAGTTTATCCACTTGTGAGCTTGGCAAAGTTTTAAATAAATGTTTTAAATGCACACAATTTAGATATAATCTTGAACTTGTTCAATCTAATTATCGATAAAATAATAATCCCGTATTCAATTGCAAAATATCTTGCTGAATATCGGCTTAATGTATTTACTTTTTAAAGTACTGGTATTTTTTTATAATGGGAAGGTGCATTCAACATTTTCTATTCTGTACAAGTCACTAAGATCATTGTTTCAGCTGCATGTATTACGGGATAACGCATAAACACATGCACAAAATGTCAACCATTTCAAAATATTATTCTTAATAATCAATATTAGAGTTACAAGTTATTAGAGTCCGCCTGGGCTCCTTGCCATTGGTTCTTGTTGCTGGGTCATATGGGGGTTGCGTTCATTGAACGCCGCCTTTCCTTGTTGATCTTGTTTATCATATTTTACATTTCTTGAACACATTCAATGATACATATTTTCTTTATTTTCGTAATAGATTTATCTTTTTCAGATATTTTATCTGAGAAATTGATTCTAAATTATCATTGACAATGCTTCTTAGCCTGCTAGAGTTGCTCAGTTTATAACCAAATGTTGCAATAAGTGGGCGTTTAGAAAACTGTTTTGATATCGATCTCGTTTCCTATCTCAGAAGTTATAAGACAATAAATAACGTACTAAATTATAAATTTTCGCGTTCTGCGCAAATGTTCAGAGCATATTTTTAAAATATAATACAATATCATATTACTTTCAACGGTTTTAAAATATCAACCATTTCATTTTATTAAGAAATACAAATCGACTTAAGTGTCTGTATTTGTAATGAAATTGAAAAACAAAATCCATCTTAATCAAGAACAAATTTCATTTCGTATAAGGGTTGTATCAATTTATTTCAATTTAGCTTTCCGCCGCCTGTATTTTGGAGCAAGAGATGCATTTCGATAGCCATACTATTGCTGATGATAATAATAAATGTTCCCAAAGGTAAAATCGCCTGCATAAATAAATTGGTCATTAACTATGTTTAACAGTCATACTTAACGTAGGAATCCCTAAACATTGACTTAAACAGCAAATTGAAATTTTGTAGACTCGTTTTGATAGATACTGTTCATGTACGATACTGGAATGTTCAAACACACTTCCCCTGCATATCACAGACAACACGTGAAAAGACAAATTTAAAAAAGCAGACAACACATCCAAGTACTTATGAAGAAATTTTTGGATCGCCCAAGTAGAAAAAAAGGTCAAATAGAAAGAACTTAAAAGACTACAACCATGCCCACATAACAATCGTGGCGTGCTGAACAATTTTTAAGGATCGAAAATATAACATTGTTGATTATGTACGGAGTGACATTTTAAGACCGCCACACGCTACAAATAACACGGATGCACCTTTTTGAATTCAGAAACATCCTCAGATGTGTTCATACGGTCATCATATCAGCTTCAATATGACATGCTTGTGCAATTTCAAGTAAAGCAGTGTTAAGTCCCCAAATACCAGAATGCGTGTGCCCTAAACCAAGATTACCTCGTTGTAATGTGCTATTAATGCAGCCATATAATTATGCCTAAAATGCCATTATACGCGGATAACCGGTCAGGTAAATATTAAGGAAAGTATGGCAAAATCGTTCATTACCTTTTCAGCATACAACGGGGAAAAGATTAACATCATCGTTAAATTTATTAGAAAATAAAGGTTTCATAACTACAGATTTTCTTTCAAAATTCAATTTTATTCAGTTCCGCCCATTGTTTTCCTATTTGGGGTTTTTAAATGGGGAACATACGTCGCTTTTTATTGAATGGCACCAACGTGCCACAATAAAGGTTCCATGATAACCGCCGTAAATTTAGAATTTACACCATTTTCATTTTTCAATGTTGAACTCTGCCAGACCAAGTCAAATCGACCGTGCAACACTTTCAACTTTGTCGTTTTGGTCGTTCTTTGGGATTCGTTTCTCTCTATTTCTAGTGTCTCCGAACATCTTACTACAGCAAGAGGTTTAATTTTGAGGTCAGACTAGGGATCAGAATTTCCTTTGATTAAACATTATCTGTTTAACCAAAGATCCTTTTATATATGTACATCATCTACAACATAGACAAATAAATCTACTACAAAACATAGATTATTTGTTATCAAAATCAACCTATAATAACCTGAGACAAAGAAGAAAATAAAGCTTTGACAATTTATTTTAAGGATAACGTCTTTCCAGCAAAACAAGATAACAGTGTGAATATTTCAGAAGAACGTGAACAACTTAAATTTATCACACCAGACATCATTGCTTAAAAAAAATTTCACTCTAATCTTTTTGTCAGGAAAATTGTTGCCATAATTGTCCGTCTGTTAAGTCCAAAAAAGTGCAACATATAACCATTAGTTCGGAAAACAATTCGCAGTTGTGTATTATTATATTTAATTTGATTTAAAAGTGTTAAATTAAATACATTTCAATGTCTCAATGTATGTTTTATTAAAATGCGTTTGTTTGCCATGGCAAATTTTAGAACACCAATCAAAACAAGCCTAACTTGAAATAACTATCCTTCTTTTTACTATAACAAATAAACTTTGCCAAACGTTTGGCTTTTATTTATCAATGGTATTTGAAAAGAACTTACGCAATGTGTACACCAATGTCATTCCGTTCGCCGTTACTATGGAAGCGTTATTAATTTTTTCTTTGTTTTTTTTTTGTAGAAAGTCTCTGTTATGAGATGTTATCGCATTTCACAACAGTTTCCTTGAATATAGAGTTAACGCACGTTTTTCCGTGTTATAACGTCTGCAGAGTCCTGAGGAACGGTTGGTGCCCGAGCCCGGTAGGGCGAGGGTTCCAGCAGTTCCGAGGGACTCTGCAGACTTTATAACACGAAATAAACGTGCGTTGACGCTATTATAGCATAAAATTTTAAAACAGATTCATGATGTCGATTTAATACAAAACACATACATTAAATCCTTGTGCTTGGACGGTATTTATTCAAATCTACATGTTTTACGTATGCGTTTTATTTTTCCGGGGCCAACATCTTTGGAAATACAAATGCCAAGAACCGAACGAAATTTCCAATTTTAATTGATTTAAAAAAGCTTAACATTGAGATTTATTAACTTAAGAAAAAATACACATTAAATTACTCTACACAAGACAAAACATGACCGTCAGAAATTCCTAGCATTATTTCTGATTGACAGTAGAACAAAGATCAATGATATCAAGCACACAAGTTTATAAAAAATATCAGGCACTAAACATTATTCTCTCAAAGAAATATAAAGAGCATTTATCAATATAAACATCAATAAAACAACATTTTCTCATATTCATTTTGTGTTATCTTGTTATGTAAGTTACTCGGAGGGTTTGTTTAAATTGACAACGGTCCGTTTCTTAGAAAGGGCGACAACTAAGATTAGCGGCGAGGTCTATACGCCGTATTTCCGGCATAGTTACTTGAATGCTGCTCGCCGTTACTTATGCGATTGATGCCATCGAATCAATAATTTCAATATAACAAAAGCGCATGACTCTTTGGTAAACAAGGCCAAATCGTCATTTTTTATGTTTACTGGGCCCTGAAGGTATTGCGCATAGGTAAAACTGGGCTATAACAAGAGCGCGTGACTATGTTAACACATGGTTTTGGTCCCGTTATAACATGGGCAAAAGAGGGGAAAATAGCCGATTTTATGCTATAATAAATAATATGAACCATATTTATCTTATTAAATGTAGTTTTGCATGTTCTTTAAATAAATTTCAATTATAATATATTTATCGACGACACATAATCATTTTATTTATCATATATAAAGTAATTCTTTTAAAATATAGAATTGGAAAATTGTGCCTTTAACAAAATAATATTTGTTTAAAAGTATTATCATTTAAGACTTATACGATTTAGTTTTGAAAGAAGAATGATGACATGATATTTATCGAGATTCGTCATTTTATGAATCGAATCCTTAATATCAAATTAAATGATTTAAATAAAAGCGTTAATTCTTATGTTGTTTGAATAGAGAAAAAACACTTTAAATAAGTATCATCAGAGATTTGTTTGATATTCATCTTGGTACGGCAGTTGCAAAAATTTGACAGTAATTGGATATCAACTATCCATTAAAATGTTATAAAAATCTTGATGGCAGTAAATCAATTATATGTGATATTCAAGTGCAATTTCAAAAAGGGTATTTTCCCCACAAAAATTGATATGAAGAAAACAGCCTTTAAAATCAAATAATTCGATACCAATGTTTCAATTAAAGAACTATTCTATCTATACATTTAATCTTTAATCATAAGCTGAATATTTTCTAAAATAGCCTGTAAATAGCGTCAATATTGCATCAATTTAGTTGCTGATAGACAATTTAAATTTTTTTTAAATGTATTGTCGCTTGTCACATTAATCGTCGGAAATGAATACTAGTACATTAGTCTTTATGTAAAATAGGCTTTTTTCCAAATACGTCGTGTGTTTTTATAACGCCGTTATATTTCCTGGATACGAATAAAAACTTGGTAAACCAACTTGCAGGCAGTACTTGTTTATCGATTCAGTGTAAATTGAAAAAGCTAAATAAAAAACTTTGGCTATTAACAATTACTTATTTTTTTTTTATTTGCGCATTATTATATTTAACTAGGTGTGATTACTATACATGATAATCTAGTCAGATATTTGAAAGTAATAGGGATGAAACAAAATTGTATGAATTATTAGGCACCCATAATTAAAACATAATGTATTGATGTAAAAAACATTTCGCAGGTCAATGACTTTTTCCTTCTTTTGTTAGTTGAAAAAAAAAACGAATAAAACAATGTAAAATCCTAGGGGGTAATAGTCTTCAATTATTTGGATCAAACGGATTGCCCACATTTAGGTCAAAAGATCCGTTAATTATCATTCGTAATATACCAAAAGATTAGGTTTGTTGGTATGTCAATCTGACCATGGTAACCATCAAATTTTCTAAGAAGAAAATTTCAAACGTGTAGGATAGTACTGAATGCAAAATATTCAATTGTTCATTAATGGCAAAATAAAAGAAAAAGGGGTAATTTAAAAAACTTAACATGTACCAAATTGCACGGTTATATATAAATCAACCCTTGTATTTTTCTTTTAAAATAAAGAACAAATGGAAGACATGGATTTCAGTTAGAGCTGATTTCTTTGTATCTATATCATTTATCATATGAAAGAACATGTTAAATGGCAGTGTCTGTATTTAGTTCTGAATTAAATTTAATGACAAATATAGTTTGGCAAAACATTTTATAATTATACTTGAAACGTTTTGAAGTATGTTATAATTGCCTTGCATAAAACAAAAGGTTGTCTTTTTCAGAGCAAAAAAAACAACAAAAGGTTCCAATTCGCGTTGCATAACATGTTGTATCTTCGATTGTTCTAGTTGTCATTATATAAAAGTAATAATATACCACCAAAGCATTTTCAGAGCCGTCATGGCATGGTAATTTGAGATTCACAAGAGATGATCCATAGTTATTAGGTTGAGATTTAATTAGAGATACATATTCTCGACAAAATTTAAAGTATAATAAGTTACAACTACAATGGTATTGTCTTCTTTTCATTATTATTCAATTGAAGCCTTGCGAGAAAGCGTATGGTGTTTTAGTCAATTTGAAGAGAACAGGCAAAATCGTACGAAAGAAGTGATCTGTTATGTCCAGATATATTTAGCTGTTTCTTTGCTCGTAACAAAAACATCAATTTCATGGTATAAATGAAACATAGCTCCAGACAATTACCCACAGGACCTTTGTTATGGACTGTGCTATCAATTAATCTACAAAATGACCTTTTATTATGTCTATTTCTCATTTCCCACATAGATGTCACAATTGGGATTTCAAATGATTTCTTAAAACGTAGAATATAACTTACTAGATGTTTCTGTACATTTTTTCTTATTTTCAATAGTACATGCTTTTGAATATTACTTGAAAGAACGCAAAGGACGCTTAAGAATATAAATATAATGCAAATTTTATTCCAATATTTCTTATTTCTAGTATTAAATATACGGATTAAGTCATATAATTATCTTATTTTAAATCTATATTCATCAAATATATATATGAACCGAGTGTTCAATTTTCAAATAATGTATTATAATATTGATATTTCACTGCTTGCGAGGGATCATCCCTTCTCCCCTTTTTCATTCATTTATATTCAAGACATACTCGTATAATATGAACCGAGTGTTCAATTTTCAAATAGTGTATTATAATATTGATATTTCACTGCGTGCGAGTGATCATCCCTCCCCCTTTTCATTAAAGTAGAATGCATCTTACTTAATTAAATGTTGTAATAATTGCGCATATTGATTGCATCTATAGTTACAGTTACAATTTATTTATTGTAAAGGAATGATTTGCCTGAAAAATAGTAAATTAAAAATGTGAAATTTGAATAAAAGTGTCAGTGTAAGTAACGCTTGTTTAATGTTCGGACATGCAATTAAGGAGACATTGGTAATGACTTAGTTATTATATACTTAAAAACCGTTTGGTGGTCTGACATGTTGATGTTTCTTTAAATTTAATAAAACAAATTAAATTTGTGAAGAAATACTTTCATATTTCTAATAAACAATAGCGAAAACTTTAAGAGACCCAGATGAAACACCGTATATTAAACCATATTTCCTTTCCTACCTGACTGAAAATATGCTTTCTATCTCCAAAACAAGGTAACGATGGTACAAATTGGTCATTTCAGTTGTTTCATGGGCCTTTATCTATAATTAAAAATATATGCTTAACGCTATGACAAAACATTAAAATATCTAAATTAATCGTATCTTCATAGTCGGTTCAATGATCGGCCGTATCCTATGTCGATTACATGCATATGTCTAGCCTCATCACCTCTAGAAATATATATCATCTACAACAGACAGATAAATCTAGGGCAAAAAAGAGATTATTCCTTATCAGAATTCACCTCTATTAAATGTAGACAATGAATATACCGAATCTCTGACACAGACAATTAACTAAACTACTAAATAACGATAAACGAATTGTAGCTGTTGGTTTAAGAGATAAGATATTTCAGACGAGTAAAAAGTACCGAATTTTTCATATTATGAGAAAAAAATTTAATGTATACTTATTTTTCGTTGAAAGGATTGCCTTTGGTAGGAACATCCGTGAACTTTGAGTAAGAATTCCTTTTTGTTTCATTGCACACTTCAAAGCATTAACTTGCATTTAGAATCATCAGGATTACATGTACGTTATTATGGTGTTACTTTTGTTATTGCTGTCGTCGTCGTCGTCGTCATCTTGTTGTTTACAACCCTCTTTTTAAAATAAATGTTCATCTAAATTACAAGTTATGAAAAATAGATCATCTCTTTGAATAATAAAAATTGAAAGTGATGCAGATCCGACTTGTGTACGGACGTTCGTGGCAGATTATACTTATATTCACAATTTCTTTTGTATTTACTTGTTTTATTTTGATGTTGTACATTCTACACAATTTCTTATAATTGTCGACGATGAGCAAACTATATTGTTTGACTTCAGATTGAGAAAATTATCTGCATCAATAAAGATGTTTAAAGTCAATTAATATATCTGATGCCATAGAAGTTGCTTAATAAGTATTCCCTAATGTTCGTAATAGATATATTACATGGAAAATTGCTGCAGACAGTTGCGAAAGGGAAAACACAATTTCATTAGTTTGAGTGATTAATACTGATTATACAAACGAAACATAAACGATTATTATTTAATATCTTGAACAGACAATACCCTTAGGGAATCATTATATTTATGTGTTTATGCAATGAAGGAGTTCTTGAAGTATCATAGCAATTATCCATTAAATAAGCAGAGTTATATTAAACTAAAATGAAAACAAGATGTGTATATGAATTTTCTGATTAATTGTAATTATGTTATTAACATACTTTCTTTCTTCAAATTTGAAAATAACAAATTCTAGATGAATATATTAGTAAGTTTTATTATTTAAGGAAATCTTAAATTGTTTTATTTTATTAGGTCATTATAAAGGCATTCGGGCAATATATTCAATTTTATTTTTCATGCATCCTTCATCGATCCATTGTTAATTTTAATCGCCCAAAATGCAAATATCATTTATCAAAAAAATGCTTAAAATGAAAATGAAAAATATACTGGTATAAGCGGATTATTCTAATTGTTTTCTGGCACCTCATCTGAAAACAGTTGCCCCGCAGTTCGTCTCCTTGTTACTGACATTTCGGCATCATAATTTTCAATTCTTATGTTTTTAAGAGTGGATAATATATCAGTATATGGTATGCATATACCTTTTTCTTTTCATTACATTCATAGAACATTCTTTATCAAGACGTGTTTGCAATTTCCACTTTCTTCCTATTTGTTTTTATTAGTGTTGATTTTTTCACTCCTTTCAGGACGTTGAAATCAGGGCTGGGAATCAAAAATGCGTCGTATCCTACAAAATGTAAACAAACACCGCCATCTTGGAGCGAAAGATGTTATGTTTTTGTTTATAACTCTTTTTGTTGGAAATGAATGAAAACAAGATATATGTATTAACACGCTACACTATTTTCCGCTTCGTTCGGTATATGTTGCTTGCACAACTATTTTGTAAAACAAAAGTTACAGCGAACTTGCAACTCGAAGCGGGGCATAATTTTTATGAAAATGTGTGGATACGACGCAGTTCATATTGCTTTATCTATCTTGTTTTCCTTCAAATCAATTATATATTTGTTTCAGAGTTCACCATAAACTTTGAAATATAATTTTGCATCATTTACTAAATTTTCATTAAAAAGAGATGTTTATTTTCTAAGAAAATAATGATTTCTACGAAATGATACGACGCAGTTGAAAATAAAATATGATACGACGCAGTTGTATTTTTGGCAGTCTTTTAAACAGGGATAATTTTGGCAATATATTTCTATTTTATGGAATAATCACTTGCGCTAGATAAAAAATCCAGATCATTTGTGGTGTATAGCTATGTTCTGTTGCTTTTGATAATTTAGAATACAATGTGTCATGTCCAATATAGCATTTAATTTGAAAGTTAACATTGTGGAAGCTACTTTTCAGTTAAGCATGAACATGTTACCTTATTGATCATAATATCTGAAATAATTTCTTTTATTTTTCCTGTATGTTCAATATTATCCCTAATTTTTTCGCAAAAAAATGTAGAAATATATTAACTTGAATTCATTTTGGCTAGCTACGCTCTAAGTTAACTGTGGTTCTGCATGTTCTGGGTAATGACTGCTTTTTTTGTGGTTTCTTTTCAAACTTTCACTCTACACATTAGGTTTACTAGGGGCGAGGACCTCAGGTGCGCCTTTGTGCATTATTTCAGGCAAAATGTTGTACCTGCAGAGAACCATCGACATTTTTAAAACTAGCTTGATAGGTTTTCCACACGAAAGAATAAAAAGTCCCTGGTGGTTTTCGAATTCATAGCAGTTCAGTTCAAGTTATTTGAATTCAGTAAACATAAACAGCTCGGCCTCGGTCGGACACACCTGTCTGATTTGTTTTTCCAACAAAATTTGTTAACGTCAGCTGCACAAAAAAGCAGCTTTTTTATTAACTTCTGGCGTGAAGTTTTAAGATTATAAATATTTGAATTAATTATAAAGAGAATAAAATTTAAATTTCTTATTTCGGTATAACTAGCAGAGAAACTTTCAATGTAAACAGGGGATAATCCTCTGTGAAGTCATTTTCTGAAAACTTTTGTTTAAGTTTTCAGGCAATTCATTATCAAATAAAAATCACACTTTAGTATGAAGGTATGTTAAGATGTCATGTCTCTAGTCTGTTGAAAATTCGATACGATAATCTGACCTAAATTTTCTGTTCAATATTCTGAAAACTTATTAATTCTTCAATACTGTTGAAAGATCATGTCTGCCTATATCTGTATCAAATTTATCGGTGCATAGCTTTCAATACCTTTGCAAAACGGACACCATTTTTACAAAATAATTTGTAGTTGTTTCATATGTAACTCGATTTTGAAAAGTTTTTTGATGGAGAAGAATGATACTTAAGTGCAAATATAGAGACCTTTCCTCATCGGCGATAAAGACAAATCAGGGGTAAAGTTCCGCGGCGCTGAACATAAAATGACTAAACGGAACGCATAACCTACTTGCAAAAATATTGTAGCTTAACCATTTATAATATAATTTAAAAAAATTAATGTTCACTTTCAAATAATAAAGCTGATCTTTTCTCATCGATTATTAAGATAATGAATAGAATAAAATCGGCACGTAAAAGACATAAGTAATAACGGAATTGACGGAAATTATTGCTAATTACAAGTAACAAAGTTAGGCATGCAATTTACGCATTCCCGATAGCGAGAGACCTTTTCAACATTTGTAATTCTTTCTCTTTTTTTATTTTAAAGGTCATTCCTGATTAATACAGGGTCTAGGAGAGGTTACACTTGAATATTGAATTTTGTATCAAAAATAGTAATCACTCCCATTTGGAACTCACGGGAACAAGTTTATAAGCATGCTAAGGCAACACAAGAACACGTTGTCATATGGGTATGCGATCACGTGTTTCAATGTATATTGCATTTGATACAGCTTTTCGGAATTTGTAGATGCTGATGATTAGTACTAAAATGCGACCGAAAAATGCAGCCTTAATATAATTGTATTACATTTCCATTTTTATGAAACCAATGAGTGACCTCTACTTTTGACTTAAGTTGTAAACAAGAAATGTTGTTGGACGTTATTAGCATACCTAGCACATAATTTAAATAGTTTAACCAATATTCAGCCTACAATGAAAATACAACTGCGTCGTATCATATTTTATTTTCAACTGCGTCGTATCATTTCGTAAAAATCATTATTTTCTTAGAAAATAAACATCTCTTTTAAATGAAAGTTTAGTAAATGATGCAAAATTATGTTTTGAAGTTTATGGTGAACTCTGAAAACGAGTATATAATTGATTTGAAGAAAAAAACGATAGATCTATAAAGCAATATGAACTGCGTTGTATCCACACATTTTCATAAAAATTATGCCCCGCTTCGAGTTGCAAGTTCGCTATAACTTTTGTTTTACAAAAAAGTTGTGCAAGCAACATATACCGAACGAAGCGGAAAATAGTGTAGCGTGTTAATACATATATCTTGTTTTCATTCATTTCCAACAAAAGAGTTATAAACAAAAACATACATTTTTCGCTCCAAGATGGCGGTGTTTGTTTACATTTTGTAGGATACGACGCAGTTTTGATTCCCAGCCCTGAAAATATTTAAGCACAAGTTTTGAATGTTCTAACATCGTGACATTGGTATTAATTTATATCGGAACTGTTATGACATTTAGTTCATCTTTGACACATAATAGACATTCTTTGGAAACACCTTCTAATAATTTAATCGTTCATCTTACCAGAATAATTGTCTTGTCAAAAGTATTGACATATATGACTTTCCAATAATATGGTGCATTAAAATTTCATAACAGTAGAAGTGCGTTGACATCTGAAGATTTAGTTCGCTCATCTTCCAGAAAATTGGCTAAATATTTTTCTTTTTTTAACCAGTATGATTACACCGAAGAAATGTGCAAATTGCAGCAGATTCCTGACAGTGCACTAACTCCTGGAAGTATGTTATGTTAAAATGTCATGAAGCAATCGTTATTTACACTTTTGAAGCTGCATAACTCAATATAACAACATATTCTATGTAACGCCAGTATATTGAATCATCATGAACTTTGGTATAGCATAACAATAAATGTTTACTAATTGTCTAAAACAGTTTATATCATGTACATTTGAATAAATGACATCCTATAAACCAAACAAACATAATGTTTATTGGAATAAATGTAAATACATAACCGTTGTGATGAATTAAGGAAGAGATATGAACTGCAAATTGGGTAATTCAATTGGGTTCCTTAAGTGTTAAATTTGTTATCAGTTAACAAATTACGCTGTGCTTCAAACATAGGCAAATTACAATTTTTGTCCATTCCAGAATGTATAATTACGAACGTCAATACGTTGTATTTACAGTCTTCTTTATTTTGTATTTTCCTGGTCATTTGTGTGAGGACAAACGATGTAAAGCATACAGAATATGTTAGAAGATATATGTTAATTACTGATTAAAATAAATGAAATGTACAATTCTTCTCAACATTTTACCATCGATTCTTACGGAAAATGTCTTGAGCGTTATAAATATGCAATACCTTACAAAAATTATCCTAGGTTATTTTGCAAAGCAAAGTTTAATGCTTAATATGACTATTAAAGGTCGCGAATTTTCTACAGTTTTGAATTACTGAGAAATGTAGATAGATCTAATAAAAATCTTTTAACAACATATTGTGTAAAAGTACAAAACTAAAATGTCATATTAAAACTTTGTGACTCATGGCATTTTCATTTCACATTTCACTGGTAAACATCTATCATTGGCAAAATTAATGTGTTTCTATTATTTTAAGCAAAGGAAAACGTGCAAAAATATAAAATTATGAATAATCCGACTCATTTCTTAAAAGAAAATGTACAAAAATGTATATTTATTTCCACAAATGTACAAATTGGTTCGTGAAAAGTAAAATGTTTTATAACTGGAGTAAATGGTTGGCGAACTAATAAATTATGGTATCAATAAAAGAATCATTAAAGAAATTTAATATTCTGTGGGCTTGAATTTTATCTCACTTATCCATAAGACGGATATCTTAATTGGTAAATATTTGTAGCTTTTACTTCATTAGAATGCTTGACAGTTTAATGTGAAAGATCGTTTAGATAGTCTGTTATCCAATATGCTTAAATCTTATTTTGTTAAAGATTTTCGTACTTCTTATATTAATGTAATTAAACTGTAATGAAGATATACGTATAGTAATTAAAACTAACAAATCAACTTCCATGTAGCACTGTGCTCCTTTAGATGCTTAAAATCCTAATGACATCTGCTAACAACTAGGTTAAGTGCTGTATAGTGCTAACGTTGCTGTAATTCCGACACAATTATTTTACTTATTAAGTAAATAAGTAGTAAATGGTAAACCTGTTCTTGTCAAAGTCTTATATAATGCTAAACAAGACGAATTTGTTACCGGTGTCTAGCTGGTAATAAAACTATGGAGACAAGTTTAGCGCTAAACTCTGACGATTATACAACAGTCTTTACTGTTCGTGTTACTGAAAAATACTCCAATTTTAGTTTAAAGACTTGTTAATGTTACGTTAACCTGATTGCATTAGCATAAACGGTCAATCAGAATGTTTAATATACTTTGAAGGTTGTTGATGTTCAGAATAATTAATAGTTTCATAGAATGATATGAATTTGAATTCAATACTGCGCGTTTAGAATGGCCTTAATCTGTTAAAAGGTTTTGGGTTATGGGTAAATCTTATATATTCCAAAAACAAGGCCTAGCAAATAACAAACTCATACGTGATATCACTTTTTCATTAAGAACGTATTTTTACAATATAAATTGATTTTTGATACGTTTTCATTGTTAAATATAACAAGTAGTATATTTTTTATGATAATAGGCACAGAATGGCACAAAAATGAATAACTTTTTATTTCTTTAGAAAGGTCAAAAATGTGTTTTAAGACGTATTAATAATGTTTTTAGAACACGTTAGATGCTTGTTACCTGACAATTAGGGAGCATCATATTATTATGGTAACTTTCATTTTGTAAAACAACACCTACCTACACCAAACGTAGTGCAAAATAAAAGGCCCCTGTTAAATCACGTTGAAATACTAGAGCCATACTAAGAAAACAAGCAACACTAAAACATTCTAGATGTAAAATGCAAATCGCAAAATGAAATAATGCTGAACGACCTTTGAAAGTCATCTTTATAACCATCGCCTTGTTATCTAAGGATGATGTAGTCCTTGTTAAATTGTTTTGTTTTAAGTTGTCTTTTTATTAAATATTTTCAAATTTTATAAATATACCCTTGTTCCTACATTCCTATATATACATTTGGTGGACACATTCTATTCATTATGTTAAACCTTTTTATTATGTTAATCGACAATTAAATTGTGTTCCATTTTTTGTATGTCTTATTGAAAAAGTATATGCTATGTATGTCAAGCTCATTTATCTTTCAAGAAGTCTTTAATCAGCATACAGCTGTCAATTATTGATCTATTTTGAGTTAAATAGTAAAAATTGACAATCTGTCATTACTTTTTGACAGAATCGTGTGCTAGTTTAATCATTTACTTTCTTCTGGAAAATAAGATATACTGTTAAATAATTAATATGCGATATGCTAGAACTAAATAAGTAGAACAGAATAATTACAAAAAGTCATCTTTTAATATTTTTAATGTTTAAGGTATAAGGATATATAAAGCAAATACATTACGACGCATTTCTTTAATTGCATATTTGGTGACAAATAAGGTCCACTTAAATCATATAAATGCTTAGATAACAGTTCTGGAAATAGAAAATGAAACGTACTCTGTTTCTTCGATAGTTATGCTTATTGGTCATTTATTTGCTTAAAATGAAAGATATACTATGCTCCTCTTTGAGTAAAATATTTTAATCACAGAAATCAATGAAATTTTTACTGAATATATCAAATTCGATTTAAAGAATGAATAAACTATGCATTAGAACTTGCGTTTCCAATTACGGGACATGTTAAGTTGGTCCTTTCTAAAATCAACTGCCAGTTTTTAATGAACCTATATTTTGACCTTGTAAAGTGTATTGAACTTAAACCATATTAGGTCAACTTTGTTGTGAAGTCAAAACTTAATACTATGTAGCAATTATCAATATTATCTATTATCAAATATGAGCATTGTATATCTTTAAACTTTTTTAAATAATAGTTGAATTTAGGTCGCAATATATAAAAATTGAAACTCAAGTACCATTCATCTGTTGTATTCAATTACATATGTTTATCGTGTGTATATGTCAAGAAATTAAGCCTAAACAAAGCAATTTGAAAAAAATGCATGCCTTTACTTGTCGGCGTAAAAACTGTTCTTAGTTGTTTTTGGATGATTGGTCTCAAAAGTAACATGATATAAAACGTTTTCAAGAAAATCAATTCTTTGCAATATGTCAAGTCGTCAAGTGCTGGTACAGCATCATAAACAATAACAATATTTAAATTTATCTTAGAAACATGTCATCTTTTATTGAAGACAAATGTCATAAATCTCTACCCACAAGTACGCCTTTATTTTAGACGTCAGTTTTGGACGTTTATGACAACGACCACTTTAAACGGAACACTTTAATTCATTTGTCTAACAATATGTTTCGTTAAATCAGCCATTTTACATGCTGATGGTAATGCAATATGATAGTATTTCTGAATTTCATAACTTCTGATGCTGTTTTATTTAGTTCCGCCCCTTTTTCAAACACATTTTTTATTAGAATTTGGTAACATCTTAAGATTTTATTCCTACGGCGATAATAATACCATATGCCGCTTTTCATGCTTGGATGGACTTATCACATTGATTATTACATGATAACCGCCGTAAAAATAGATTTTATTTCTAAATATCGCCATTTATATGTTTAAATGTTAAATTTTGCTTAAGCCGGCACAAGAGGGTGTGGACGGTTGCTTGAAATTACCACTACAGGCTATATCAAACCGATCCTGAAACATTTACAATTTTGCAGATATCGACGTTCTTTCGGGATACGGTATAGAAAAAGAATTATTTTAAGCGTATTGGTTTCACAAACGAATGAATTACTTGTTTCAATTGTTTCCATTAAAAAAACGTTTATTCAGTGAAGTGCAACGAACGCAGAAACAACGCAGCCACCATTATATCTTGTCGCAGAGGGCACCCACCCATAGGGCACGTTTTTCTTCAACATTGTTGAAATCATACCAGTTCTATGAACCAGTCGGACTTATTTTCGATAACAGCAAGCTTCGTATTTTTGACTAAAGTAAAAGGATAACGATAGGTTATGAATTAAATCCATTTAGGCAGCTGTCACAGGTACTCTTCATCTACAGCTAAAGAAATTATACGTCACAGCTAACACATTTTATGGTGCAATTTTCTTTATCCTTTGAAAGGGAGCATAAGGGATTTGAAATGTCTTTTTGCATTATAAATGCCTTCTGAGACAGAAAAACTGTAAAAGACATATGTATACCTTTTTATAGCTGCACAGTACAAAAGTACATTTAAAAACCCTTTCTACCGTTCAGAGATAGAGGTATATTCCCCTGGCGTATCAGTCTTAAGACACAATCAAGCCGAGTCATGTAATTTTGCTGTTTTATATTGATCATTTTTTCCAAATATTTATTATTTAAGCTGGTTTATCTCCATGTCATGGAATTGAAAACTTTGCTCTGTTCCTTTGAAAAGTTATACATTGCAAGCTTTGTACAGAATTTTTTTTGCAATAATAACATTGTTCACAGTATATTGAAGACATTTATGTCACTGTTGCGGAAGAAGTGTTTTCCCTATGCCAGCATTTCGTACATATTAAAGAAAATTCCGACAGACATCTGTCTTTGGGGATATTATAATTTGATATATTTTATATTTTTAGACTATTTATATGAACAGAACAGAAAAATATATACCTACTCTATAATTCCTTCAACAAATATAATCTTTAGGGAATGTTATTATTTTATTTGGTATTTGATTGTTGTATATTATTGAAAATGACAAGAGTACAAACATATTAAGGTTAGTACGTCCAGTTCGCAAATGGAAATCGGTTATGTGTAAAATACATAGGTTCAATGAGTTCAGAGATGATTTTTTATATTTCTTTATCACTATTTACCTTTTCATATTTTTTCAATTTTGAAAGTTGTATTTTGCACATCTCAATATGAATGGTATATGCACTGGTAAAGTCATAATAACATTACATTTTCACATTTTTTTTCAATTTAATATTCATCTTGGCATGAATTAACAATACCCCACGGTACTCTAGGATAAGTCCCTTTATATAGCTTGAAATGGTTGTTTGGCGGTGACTCACAACTTTGTATTTAAAATCACTTAAAAACAAGTTATGTGGTTAATAAAAAATCATAATGGTGATGTTACGAGCTTTCTTTATCTTTTTTGACCAAATGGTCTGTTAATTGGCCTACAGAAACAGTTTCCATAGCTACTTAATTAACATCGATACAAATATCTTGTTTAAATGATGTAATTTACATTACATTGGCGATAAGTCATTTCATAATATAACTTTTTCGCGCTTCAGAGCATATTTCATTTAGAAGTCATTACATTTCATATCGATAAGAAATTGTCCGCGGTAAAAAATAGTCCGCAAAAGGTTAATGTGGCACCTGATGATTGAAAAGTAAAATGTTTCTACTCTTAATATGAAGTTCTTATTCCAAAGTTTATATAGCAACCGATATGAATATATCTTTATATGTAATGATGGAAAGGTACACAATATATTTTTATAGCAAACTAGAATTGTCTTTCTCTATATGTTTTTTATAATTAAATCGTATGTGATATGCTACAAAGGATAAATTATTGCTTTGTCAAAATGCTTGACAACACTGACATTTTTATGACATGTTACATTAAATTTTTAATAATAATTTGAAGCCATGAAGGCGTCTCAAGCTCTGTTTTTATATATGAAATTGACATTTCATAACGATCTGAAAGATGACTAGTATAAAAAACAAAAGTGCAAATATCGGCTGAAACTTTGATTCAATATGACACTAGGGTTTTTGATTGCAGAATTGTTCCGGATCAAATTTCTTACCCTCATATATTAATGACAAACAAATTTCCCGTTTCATTCACAAAAAAACTCTTGTCGCAATCGTGATTGCTTGAGCAAAATTTCTAAACAAAAAAAAAAACAACAGACTATTCCAAAGCCCAAATCTCGTTTACTTCTACTTGAAAACAATCAATATCGTTATAAAAGCAACAGGTTGAATTACTAAAATATTGCAGAATTGCTTCTAAGCTATATATTACTTAGTAATATTTATGAATTACCACTATCATAATGTGTATACATGTAATTTTAAAATCACAAGTTTTTAAATGCTCGGATTATCGCTATGCCAAAAAAGGATTATTTAAATATTTGCCCGCAAACCGTAAAATATTTACCAATAAAATGTTTAAAAAGCGCTTTGTAAATTTCATGAAATTCACAAATATTGTTTTTAAATCCAAGTATGAATTTTTGTGAAATTGAAGTTAACATTATAAGAAGTATGACAAATTTAGAAATTTCTCTACGAATATCTCTACGAATGTGAATATTTATATAATTTTATAATTTCCCTATATGTTGGAAAAAGAATTATCCCTATTGAATGCATTTTATTAAAGATATTCATTAACATAAGCTAATTTGATGCTATTGTTGACTTATTCAAAGACTATTTAGCTTTACAAGACACATTGTTTAGACGGTATAATTAATTTGCGAACAACACTGATCAATGTCGGATTGAAATTGATAAAAGCCGGATTTTCTCCAACGAAACCTGCCTGTTTCAAGCAGTCATTATCTGTCATGGTAAATTAGAATAATGTTATCAAGCTGAAGCTTGAAATATCAACACGTTATTTGTTTTTATAATTGAACTTTAGCTTAAAGGCACATTATGCCTCAGAAACGAATATTTTTTTACTTCCTTAGAAATGGCAAACATAAATTATATAACATTTATATAATGGTGTAAGAGCCTTTTACATGCTTGTTACTAAAAGGTAGCATCAAATGTGAAATAATTTGTCACAAAAGAATGAAAATGTAAACAAAGTAGTATTTTGACCTTCATATAACATACTAAAAGATAATAACTGGTCAATAAGTATCTTTTTGAAAAGTATAGATTTTAAAGTACATAAAAATTTACCAATAAAATGTTTAAAAAACGCTTTGTAAATTACATGAAATTGTTGACGTTATTTGTAGACTTATTCAAAGACTGTTTTAGCTTTACAAGACACATTGTTTAGACGGTATAATTTGCAAACAACACTGATCAATGTCTGATTGAAATTGATAAAAGCCGGATTTTGTCAAATAAATCTTGTAATTGAATTTAAGCTTTAAGGCATATTATGCCTCAGAAACAAATCATTTTTTAATTCCTTAGAAAGGGCAAACATAAGTTGTATAACATTTAATTAATGATGTAAGAGCATGTTACATACTTGTTACCTAAAATGTAGCATCAAATGTGAAGTTATTTGTCACAAAAGTGTCAAAATGTAAACAACGTAGTATTTTGAACTCCATACAACATACTAAATCACTTTAATTGTACTAATTGTCACAAAAGACGACAAAGAAAATGATGGCTCAGGTAATAATTGGTATCTTTTTGAAAATTATAAAAGTATATTATATTTTAGAAATAAAAATAAAAGCTTTCCTGGAGCATCATGGGCCTTTTAGACATTGGACATATGTTATTGGAAAATGTATTCTAACATCAAGAAATTCATAAAAGTTTCCCTTTTTATATAATTGACATTGACAAAAAATCACACAAAGTCCTTGAATATTGAAACGTTATGAATTCATCTATATTTTTAACGCACACTATGCCTCAGAAATCCATAAATTTTAATACTTTAAGAAATGTCAAACATGTGTTTAATAATGTTTTGAAAATAGGTTTAGAGCATTTTTAGATGTTTAACACATCAAGAACGTTTCGCTGAATGTGCTGTAATGTGCCGTAAAGGTAGGTAAATGTAAACAAAGTAGTATACTGATTTTCATACAAAACACACAGTCACTATGATTATACCAATTGCCAACAATACAAAAGAAGTCAAAGATATAGGTCCATTTTTGTTGCAGATGAGTATTTGTTTTGGAAACTGTTACAAGATACCAAAAATAGAAAGTTTTATAAAAATGATAGCATTTATGTGGCATATTGAACTCAGTATTTTGTCATTTTAAGCTACATAATCAGTGTTACTGTTTCTGCCAATAGCGGCTATAAATGTGTAATAAATCATATCAATCCCTTGAGTAATGATCTACACGTATGTACTTATTAGGACGTACATATAAAGACCTCATATGAGTCAAAGGGGCGTTTTCAATCATCAAATATAAATCACAGCTGTCGAATCTTTTGACTGTTGTCTTGAACAACGAAATTCAACAGATTTCCTGCTATGGAGATGTCTGTTACCTTGAATATAGAAATTCATATAATTTACTGCTAAGAAGATAGGTACACATATATTGATGGTGCTTAAAATACTCATTTTGACGCGATAACAAATAAAGACGTCAATAGAGTGGTCCTTTTTCGTCGATCAATTTATGGCTAGAGAAATTTCATGATTAAATATTCATTTTTTTTTCAAGCAGCTGAAGAGCATTATTATTTACGCTTTAAAAAAAACGTATGATTACATAAATGCCTGAAAACTATTAGAACTAAAGAGAAAAATCAACGAGAGTTTACGTTTTAAATCAAATGATAAAAATTGCACGAAGATCAAAGCTGTGCATAATTTTTGGACACTTATTTCAACAGAAACCTTCTTTGCTATTTCAGATAAGCGACAGTGTGGCTTTTTTTCTTTTTCTTATTTTTCTCTCTTTTTGTAGCCCCATTCTGACACTGCAAAGTTAAGACTTGGAGGATTGTCAAATAGAGAACAAATACAAGTGTGATATCGATTGAAAGGACATATGTTATGGTATGTTTCACGTTTGTTTAACTAATGCAAATTATGTGTATGTTTCGTTATTTTGAAGGGCTTTCCAGATTTAACAGTCATACGCTATTCCCGAATATTGTTTGATATGATACATACTGAGGTAACATTCATATTAATAAATCTGACTTCAGTGTTTTTATTTTGTATCACATGACAAATAAAAGTTATAAAACATACAATAATGCATTATATGAACAGTATCATAACAAAAATGTAATATGATCATGCATCAACAAAGACAAAACGTATCATGAATTAGTATATGTTAATAACTCTTGTTAGACTTTTTTGTTAAGTAGGAATGTTATCTTGTTATATGTTAACCCTCAGCCTGCTGGGTTTACAAATGATTAGCTTTTGCCACCAGTTTAGATACGCCCCGTGTTTACAAAGATTTATGGATCAGGATCAAATTTAAAAAAAAGAAAACTCAAATATTTTCCATTGTTTATTCTCACAGATTAAATATTTGATTTCAATTTGATAAAACTTGAAATTTTGTAATACATTTATTGTTAGTTTTGCAAGTTATAGGCAGGTTGTAGTTGATCCAAATATTTTTTTATCCTAAACTTGATCCTTATTTTGTATCTGCATTTTGTATTAGTTTTGTTATTCGTCGATTTTATCCAGAAAATATGTTTGTGTCTTTGAAAATAAGTAATTATTTACTTTTTGAATATGTATGTAATTCTGGCAAAGTACGATCAAGATAAGATGTATAAAACAATTATGACAAAAATCATGATCATTTGATCCTGATCCTGATCTTTTTTAGTGAACTCATCAGTGTAATCTGACCTGGCTCTTTACTGCTGCATGCTCAACTATTGTGTTTCGATACTAAAATTGCTTAACTTTGAATGGACTGTTCAAAATTCAAAGCTGGGAGATTTAACAAATTTAGCAGGTAAAGGGATAACATACGTTTTGTGAAGTTACGTGTCTCAATAAAAATTGTTAATAGTCAATTATAGACACTAATATGGAAGATATGTATCCCCCTATGTCGGTAATGCACACATATAAAAGGCAATGTCTACACACAGTTGCCATTGGAATATTATAATTTGATATATTTTGTATAGTTTTTATTACATATGTGAGAGAAATATAAGCATTTATTACTGTATACCACATTATTATATAATCTATAAATAGCTTTGAAATGCCTTTCCATGATTGGCTAACAAACAACTTTTTGTAAAAAATAACAGATCAATATCAGAGTATATTTACTGTTTTTTCCCTAAAAATAGATTTTCAGGGTATATTCACCGGTTTTTCTTCTAAAAATAGATTTTCTGGAAATCCCTAAAAGACACGAGACTTTGACATGATGTCATGCAAAGTTGTTGTTATTATTCTTAAAAAACGTTGAGTTGGGTGCACATAAGAGTCAAATGAGTCTATATAAGTTACCGTTTTTTATTTTTAAGAACAAAAGGGATTAGCATGCCAATGGGGCCAAATTATGGAAACAGTAGACAAGCTGAAAAATAATGATTTCCGTCGTATGCAATGGCAGATGTGATAAGCCATATAAAAGATATTTATAAATTATATAATAAAACATATATGTACTTTTTAGCTGTTGAATATGATGTGATATGTACTGAAAAATTAATATTGACCTCGGCTATCGCCTCGGTCAATATTAATTTTTTCAGTACATATCACATCATATTCAACAGCTAAAAAGTCCATATTTGTATAATAGACAACAGCCCACTGGGAACCTGGTTATGTGTTGGATAGTTTATTGAAGTATATTTAAAAATGGCGAAAAACCTACTAGTATAAAGACTAATAGATTAGTGAGTGCATGGAAGTATATTTATAAAAATTGAATTGAAAAATGTTTATTTTTATGAAAATGTATCAAACCAATTATTAGAATATTTCAAAGAATTATTTTGTTTCAAACAGAAAACGAACACTACATATGTACCTACTTAAATTTGTTAATTCATTCAATATCAAAGAAACATTTGGTCTTCATGTTGAGCACGCAATACCTTTTTAATAATGCTAAATGTGATGCTATTTGTTTATTTTGGACAAAAATTGTAGTTGAATTAGAACCGTTTATTTATTTTATAACAAAACATAAAGGACAACTTGCTGTAAGGTAAGGTTCCATTAAATATTTGCATTTGCGCTAAAAATAACATTTAAAGTTCGTTTTCACTTTGAGCATAAAATGGGATACTGTCATATAAGAAATAAGACTTTTAAGTGTTTGACCAAATTCTGACATAGTATCAAGATTAAGTTATATATATTTTTGTGTAATGAGTAGTTTTTCTTTCATTTAAGACCATTAATATCAATATCTTTAGACTAAATCATTCCTTAAATTGGACGATACTTTACTAATTTTATCAACATTTGATGCTATTCTCAACAAGATTTAGTCCAAACTTAAAGAGATATATTCACAAGTAATGATGCAATTGGCATTTTATTGCAACCAAGATAAGCCAGTAATCAACCACCATTATTTGCGCGCTTCATTGCGTATTTGTCCTTCAGTTATTTACCTCACGCGAAGTTTACAAAATTAATGTCGCCCTTCATCGAGCGTTAAATATCAATTAGTACATCGTTTAATATTTTATGGATGGATACGATTTTGTTCGTGAAGAATTTATGTTAGATTCCTTTCTTTAAACAATACCGTTCCAAGACAAAAAGTTTAATCTTTAAAATTAAGATAAATGTTTAGCTGAGAAATTTATTTTTAAACCGTGATTTGGAAACATGAATTGTACCTTATTATCACATATATATTTGTACATTAATTCTATATTTTTGTTGTAAATTTAGATAAAAGTAATTGGGCGACTTTCATTATAATTATCATTAATCACAAAATCAAATCATAAAAATAGTGTTATTTTACGGCATACAGTTGTATTAATTAATAACATGACTATCCCGGGAATTTGAAAACATTTGAAATATAGTCGATAGACTTCTTCTGAATTCGTTTAATTATTAAATCGTTTATCATATCTTTTTGGTAATAAATCATATCCTTGTCATGTC
This sequence comes from Ruditapes philippinarum, assembly GCF_026571515.1. Classification (NCBI taxonomy): domain Eukaryota; kingdom Metazoa; phylum Mollusca; class Bivalvia; order Venerida; family Veneridae; genus Ruditapes; species Ruditapes philippinarum. Next base: position 32,906 of record NW_026859658.1, read on the forward strand.
CATGTCAAAATGCTTGACAACACGAATTATCATGGAACACATTGCATCAAATTTTTGTTAAGAGTCGAAGAATAATGGCATCAAAAGATTATGTTATTATGTCTATAAGTGCACCTTTCGTGTTCTTCAACTGAAGGATGATTAGAATGTCATTTAAACTAAATGTGCATTTGTCAGCTGAATTTAAATTTGGCATCGCCAAAATTGGCAAAACACAAAAACTATTTCAACAATTGATGGATTTGTAAGTTAGTGTGTTTGAAATGATTCATTGTGCAAAATAACATGTTGGGACTCATCTCGATACAATTAAATGTATTAAAAAAGAAGATTAACAAGGTAGGGCAGCATTTAAGAACGCATCCCCCAACTTAGCAAAACCGACAAGAAGCCCTGCAGGAAACCAAACAGGACAGGGCACACGGGCAAAAAAACAAAAACAAAAACGGACGGGATGTCATTATAAATTGTTCAAATAGGAATATTATAGATACCTACAAGGTAACTAAAAATGAAAATTTATTAAAATACCTACAGAAGGACAAAAAGAGAGGGAAAAGGGACATAAAGTTGCCAATCACGTACAATAAATAGATCAGTGACAAATCAATTTGTTTCGCACTAGATTAATGTCAAAGAGAGTTGCCATTATTTCGTTTCAATCAGCTTAATTAGTTCTACGGTCAGATACTATTAATTACAAATATGTAGAGCTGAACAGTTATAATAGGCCAGGTTGTTGTCCCACATTGAAACATTGAAAAAAAATGTCAACACTTGTGTACGATTGTCCTAAATAAAGAAAAGAATATATCAGTCTTTGAGCTGATTCTACCAAACCTTGTATTAAATGACATTAATTTATAAAGAATTTATTTATTACTAACTTACTCTCTTGTGGAAGGCTTAACATTGATACAATGCACTTTTTCAAAATAAAATTATTGAAATACTTTGTTTGAAAGCAACACAGAATTGTTTGTCCAACGAAAAATGAAAGCTGTAGGCCATTTTAATCATGTGTAAGGTCCTACGATTAAAATTCAAAATCCTTTCGTTTTATATATTTTATAATTTTCGTTTATAAAGAAGAACTTAAGCGTAGTTGTTTTACAAGAAATAAGACTTAGGTGTACTACAACTAGCTAATAAATTCAGACTTTGATTAATTGTCGAGAGTGTGTAAACTAATAAAGTATCCCAATCCCTTGAGTAATTATCTACCAGTGTGTACTTATTTGGACGTACAAATAAAGATCTCTATCGAGTCAAAGGGGCATTCTTAATCATCCAATATAAATCAAAGGTGTCCGATTTATTGACTGTCAAACTGAACATAGCAATCCATCAAATGCTTTGCAAGGAAGTTAAATACGTTGTGACTGTACTTCAAATACTCATCTTGGCGCGATAAGTAGAGAAAACGTCCTAAGAGTGGTCCGATTTATCAATCACTTTATTGCTGGAGTAATTTCATAATGAAATATTTATATTTCAATCCTTCCTAGCTGGGGACAATAATAATCTTAACATTTCAAAGACACAATGAATGAATAAATATGACTAATGTTAACAACTATATGAAAAACAAGGGAGATAACATTCACTAGTTTCCGTCCATATGAAAACTTAGTTTCATGTCATTAAAATTTATAGGCCCATTATGCCTCAGAAATGTTTCCTATTTTACTTCTAAAAAGCTTTTTAATTTTGGAGTATTTTAATAAAATCCAAAAAGTTATTCATTGGCCAATTACCTGAACCATCTTTTTCGTTTGTTGCTTTTTGGCTATATGTATAGTTCAAGTGAGTTAGTATTTTGTATGGAAGTACTGTGTTTACATTTTGGTACTTTTATGACAAATAATTTCACATTATCACTACTTTCTTCAGGTAACAACCATCAAATATTCTTTAAAACCATTATCAAAACATTACAAAATTCATCTTTGCCCTTTTAAAAAAGTAAAATCTAATATTTTTATTTTAGGCATAATGTGCCTTTAAGAAAGATATAAATAGATTTTGCTGCTAGAGACATAATGTGCCACATGTCTTATGCAGCTTGTCTAGTCAATATTATGAATACAGATGAAATGATTAACTCTTTCTTAGAAACTCGTGTTCTTAAATTTCTTCTTACATCTATCTAAAAATGCAATTTTCGGATGGCACAATAAGTTTAATATGTAAAGGAAATACTATTTTGCTTGAATTCAAAAAACCAAACCTTTAAAAGAAACAAGTGTTTTTTAGACATTCTCAAAATTGATTAACTAATGTTATTCATTGTTTCCGAAAAAAAGTGCAAGGTGGATATACATACTATATGAAGCAGAATGGGTGTACATAATTTTTGTACTTAATTTATAAGTTCATTTAGTTCCTTCAACATATTTTGAATAACTTTTTACTAATTAAAAAAGAATGTTAAAGAAATAAACATGTTATTATATTTACCAGCATGGGAATTTCCGACAACAAAATTATACTCGTGCCCAATATACATTACATAATTTTTTTTTGAAGAACATGTCAAAATTCAAATTATTTTAATTTCATTGTAATGTTCGATGTCTGGTGAAATCTTGTGTGGGGTAATTTTCTTTGAATATTAAAGTCCAAGTTTTTTTATTAGTATCATCAAAGAAACTACAGAAACTTTTTATATACACAGTTTTCACAAAAATTATAGATAAAATTTTAAGAACTTAATAAAGTCGAAGTTGGAATCAGTAGTTCAGTTCTTTTATGGCGAGTTATTTTAACATTAACTACAGTGCAGAAAATATAAAAGAACAAATAGAAAAACAAACCTGACCCAAAACTTCATTTTAAAGTGGGTTTTTTTGCACATAAACACTTCCTCCTTGGAAGTCGCTTCATGACGTTAACAGAGTCTGGGTGACTAACACCTAAGGAAATTAATAACATAAATATCTGTCCTTAAGACTGCTTAACTAAAACATTCCTCAAATACTTAATGTATAAAGCTACTGTTCTTGTTTATAAAGATATTTAGCATAGATATTTCTTTCACAAATACACATTTTAGGTTTACATTTAAAATCACTATAAACGAAATGATTTGTCTCACACATATTTATATTTATCAATTTTAAAGGCATTGACCTTTTCATATATCTCTTTGTCCGAAAACACCAAACTGTATTTATATTGTTCAATATTCTTCAAACATACATTGTGTTGACCAAACACAAACAATTAAAATTAAACATAAACTATATAGAGGATATTAAATGAGTGAAGGCTCAGTAATTAATTTATTAAACGAGCGGATCAACATTATATTTAATCGAGTTCAAATATACTAAGAAATGAATCCACACGGATATAATAATATTTTTTATCGCGTACCTAAAAAAGAACAATTTTAAAATAACACTTTTTTTAGTGACGCGCATATAGTGTTACGTCCAACATTTGCTCGCTTTAACGCCAAGTTTGTATAACGTTAGGGACGTCCTGCCAAATAAATGCACACTTCTTCCAAACAGCAAAAGAGTACAATTTTTGTGAAAAAAGTTAGTATGCCAGTTAAAAACATAACGTCTGATAAGCAAATAAGGTAATATAGAATTACAAACAGACAAGCTACGAGAATGTATTGAGTAATTGTCGACAAGTTTGATTCCAATTTAGACGTGCACATTTATATCTATGTTAAGGTCAAAGTGGGAATGCTCAATCTTTAAATAAATCAAAATTGTCTGCCTTCTTGACCGTCAAATTGTACAAAGTAATTTATCAAATGCTCTGAGATGTAGTTAAAATACATATTGGCTGTACTTCAGTAGAATGTCTTATCCCAAGAAGGTAAAGACTAAGACATTGCTGATAAAATTAAACCATTTGGTTCACTTTTTATCTTCTTGCATTAATCTTCTATGTCAAAAACAAAAATAATTCTTTTACGTGGAAACATATCTAAGGTAAAGTTTTTATGGTTGGAAAAATGAAATATATCGCTAAAGTTGGTATAACACTACGGGCGAATCGCTAAAAAAAACGTGATTGTTTCTACTGTAAACAGTTCTTAATTTGGGGTATTGTGCTAAATAGAATATTATATTTGTGCAGATTCAATACGGAATTTATTGACATCGTTTAATAAAAAAATATTTTCAGCTCGTTCAATAAATTTCGTATTGAACCTAAACTCATTTCAATATCCTTAATATATAACGGTATAATAAAATTGAGATCATTACAAATGTACAAAACGTCTTTCTACAAGTATTCATATAAACTGCATGCTCAGCATTAAACATATGATTCTCATAGACACTATAACAAGAATAGATCTTCAAGTACATACTTCATTTGTTTTAATATGAATATGGTGTTTCAATAACATATCATATCTCCGACAGGATTATAACAATAACTAGTACATTTATAAATAATAACAACCTACGTGTGGTTTAAAATCTAAGAATTTACCAATATAGCCTTCTTTTCTGAATAAATTAATGTTAAAATAATATCATTCTGACTACAATTTCACTAGTGACATTTGCGGTTGTATCGTAACGTCTTTTGTCGCATTTGATGAATTGAAACTCTGACAATTTTGAATTTCATAGCTGTTTTGAATGGATATAATAATAGAAGATATTGATCGATATTTATTTCGCCTTCTTGCTATCAAAAACCGCAAAACTCTCTTAAACATATTACTTGCTTATAGATATAAAAATTGTAATTATACGGTTATTGTTTTGTTTACTTACTAGCTTTGGCAATTGCAACATTTTGCCAACAGTTTAGCTTAAACAAACAGGAATTCGACCTGATATGTCATGTTGTGTAGTACGTTTTTTATCCGTATTTTTCTGTTAAAAAAAATCTCAATATGAAACAAATTTTTGGAGGGAATAATTCGTTCATCATATATAAAAGGTATGACCCCTTAAAGCATTACCTCGGCTTTGAAGAGTATTCAAAGAGGCCAGAATTACTGTCAACCGCATTTGAACCTTAGGGGCGCGGGTTCAAAGCCAAGAAGGGTATTTTATCCTTTTTTGGTATCTTTTTATCCTCCTTGAAATGAAACAAATGTATAGTTTTATCATATAATTATTATAGGCTATGGTATTTATTGGCCTAAAAAAATACACACATTTAATAACAAATATTGTATCTGTTACTTTTTAAATCTTATAAAGGACGAGGTACAGGTGTTTTATATTTGACAAGATCAACTTTTACTTTGTTTGTCAATTTTAGGGGTTTTAATAGGGCTCTCTTATTAGCTGAGGGAAATGAATAAACTTGTTTTTGAAATGGATGTGGTATTGGTAATATATATACACATTTTATATATTACACATTTGAGTACAAAAAAAATCATTTTGCTTGACCGCTGAGTGTTTTTATTAGTTTCTTTAACACTGACATTAATGAAGAAAACGTTTTTTTTATAATGATAATATCACAGACTTAGTCAGACCGTTTCCTCATTCCTGAAAAAAGGCCTTTCTAAATAGCCAAAGCTTCCAGTTCAATAAAAAAACATGCCCATAACTAGTTAACCGTACGGTTTAAATTGTTGTTAATATTTTTAATACAGGTGTTTCCATTTTAAGGCAATCTAAATTCGAAATGGGATTCAATTTTAGTGTTTTCCCTTTTTAATGCCAAATTTGGGATCATACCTAAATTTATAAAAAAATTTCATAGACAATAAAATTTTTAAAAAAAAAGTGTTTTTTTAAAAACGAAAAAAACAATAACAAATTTTAAACCCCATTATAGTTTTTAGCTAAATTTTATTTTTTTAACCCTAATTTTTTTAAAGAAAATGGAAATTAAATTTCGAAATGTTCTTAAATTTAAAAGGAAAAATTTTATTTTTTAAAATTTTTCTTTCCCAAAGGATTTCACAAGTCAAAATTTTAATAAAATAAAAAGGTAAAAAACTCTGCATTTTTTTGAAAAAATTGGGTTTTGGGGCCGTTTTTACTTAATTTTGACTTAGAAAAAATCTTTAATGCTTTAATTTTAAATTTCCCAAAAACCCTAGAATCAAACCCCAAAATTTAAATTGGAAAAAGTCCCCCCAAGACCATAAAATTTTATAAACAGATTAATTAAAACTTTCAAAGATAAGTAAAAAAAAATAATTCCTTTTTAAAAAAAGTGAAAAAAGAGTAGAAAAAAACGTCTGTTTGAGTAGGGAGTTTGTTTAATTTATTTTTTTGCAGTTAATTTTAAGGGATCATTTAAAAAAATTTATTTTTTCCCTTTTTCGGGCAAAAAAAAATAAATTTTTCAAATAGCATGAAAAAATATTATTTTTTTTTCAGCGGGTTTTTGCTTGCTAATTGAAAAAAAAATGACTAATTTTTTTGCGAGCGTTCTTTTTCATTTACACTGAAAACCCCAAAACTTTACTCAAATTTTTGTAAAAATTTTAATTTTCCCCCTTTTTAATGAATACCGCGTTTTAAAGGGAACCATTTATTAAAAACACCTGAACATCTTTTTTCGCAAATATTGTCTGTGCATTTATTTAGAATCAATTTGTTTTCCAAATTTGATCAAATAAATCTGTTAAACGAAAATTTGAAAACCCCTTTGAATGTAAAAACTACCTTAATACTAACCTAACTTTTCT
>NW_026859659.1:0-41823 GCF_026571515.1 Ruditapes philippinarum
CCCCCTTTGCATTAATCATCTTTGAACAGTTTTAAAATTTGTAAACGATGCGATGTAGATTGTCTAAATTAAATGAAAAATAAAATTGTTTGAAGATTCTCATTAAAAACTGGCTAATATTGCCATTTGAACATGAAGAAAATTAATGACTGGTAAAAGATATTTACACATTCATGGGTCATTCGGGTCAAAATGTTATATAAATGCCTACTAGTACATAAAGACTTCAAGTACTTTAACTGGAGAAATAGTAATTTGCTTTTAGAATCATTCTTTGTAAATAATTATGAATTTTTCATCAAATTTTGATTTACACTCTCACATTATTATGAATACATTATCACTTTTTCACGCATTGACGCAATGTTAACTGACTCAGAAATGGGATGGAAAGCAACCCATTGCATAAGTGACAATACTCGGTAAAATTAATTGTAAATTTTTGCTAAGAAAATGTTTTTGATATTATAAATCTCTTTAACTAATCAAAGTTGTGGGTATCTGGCAGAGTGGTAAAGGTTGCTGACTTCTAACCACTTGCACCAATGTTGGCTGGAATCTGGACAGGAAAGTCTAAATCTCTGATGAAGTGAAGTTTATGAAAAGTATATTATAATTTGGTTCTACACTTGTGCCTACACATGACTGAAACTATGAATGGAATGAAAACGGAGGTCTCTGTCTCCACCATTAATGTTGGAAAGTGGCCATATGACCACAACAGTGATCTTGTATTTTATTACTCAACCAAGTCATTGTGTTTTGACATCTCATAAAAAAGTTACTTAATATTAATGCTACTAAAAAATAAAAAATCAATTTAAAATCACTAGAGTTAGAAGTGTTTTAAGTTGATTTGAAAGAAAGGGGGGTGTTTTGTGTTCTGACTGTACATTAATTATGTTTTGTCTCTTTACAAGTAATGTTATTAAATTATGTTTTACCTCTTTACAAGTGATTTTATATACTTGTGTTGAAAACTGTTTAATACGACTTGCTTTGTTTCAACTTGTCAATACTTTATATAAGATTATTCAAGTTTGTCATCATTTAATTAAGCAGGCAACTTTCTACAGATTGGTCATTTTCAATTTCAAAGAAGTCACACTAAAATTAATATTCCAAAGATATTGTAGATGCAGATAAAAAAAATTATTCAACTTGAACTATTAAAATTTAGTTTAAGTACTTCTCTTTTCTTGTTGCGTAACACTTTGTCAGCTATTAGAAGAATTCTTTGGCAGGTCATTGGAATCCCTTTGTCCTCATGTGATACAATATGAATAATAAAAAAAAAGATAAATTCTTCTACATTTTGTACCAAAAAACTTATCAAAACATGATTACGGTAGTTAACCCTTCAGATCATGGCAGTAAGTCACTTTGAATTCATCACACCACAAAACTTTGATGTGCTCTTGGTTCTTTCTGCAGAAAAGCTATTAAGGGTTGTCCTTCTGACACAAGGTTCTTTTTATTTTTAATGAATGATGCCAGACAATCGTTCTGTGATGCAGCCATTTAAAGAAAGGTTGATATGGTTGTCTTCAGCCAAATGGTTAAGGATGTAGACTTCCAACTTTTTAGCTCACCTTGCACAAAGTGCAGGTGAGCTTTTAGGATGGCCAACCAAATGGCGTCCGTCGTCAGTCGTCCGTCCACATTTTAAATATTCTAAGAACATCTTCTGTGATACAGCAAGGCCAATGTTAATGAAACTTGGCAGGAATACTCTTTGTATGAAGCTCTATCAAGATTGTTCAAAGAATTCCATTTCATGCAGAACTCTGGTTGCAATGGCAACCGAAAGAAAAATCTTTAAATATCTTCTTTTAAAGAACCGTAAGAGCTAGAGCTTAGATATTTGGCATGAAACATCTTCTAATGAGTGTCTACCAAGTTTGTTCAAATAAAAGCCCTAGGGTCAAAATTGGCCCCGCCCCAGGGGGTCATTGATTTTCCCTATATGCATATAGTAAAAACTTAAAAAATCTTTTTTTAAAGAACCCAAAGAGCTAGAGCTAAGATATTTGGCATGAAACATCTTCTAGTGAGTGTCTACCAAGTTTGTTCAAATAAAAGCCCTGGGGTCAAAATTGGCCCAGCCCGGGGGGTCATTGATTTTCCCTATATGCATATAGTAAAAACTTAAAAAATCTTCTTTTAAAGAACTGTAAAAGCTAGAGCTTAGATATTTGGCATGAAACATCTTCTAGTGAATGTCTACCAAGTTTGTTCAAATAAAAGCCCTGGGGTCAAAATTGGCCCCGCCCCAGGGGGTCATTGATTTTCCCTATATGCATATAGTAAAAACTTAAAAAAACTTCTTTTAAAGAACCCAAAGAGCTAGAGCTAAGATATTTAGCATGAAACATCTTCTAATGAGTGTCTACCAAGTTTGTTCAAATAAAAGCCCTGAGGTCAAAATTGGCCCTGCCCCAGGGGGTCATAGATTTTCCCTATATGCATATAGTAAAAACTTAAAAAATCTTCTTTTAAAGAACCCAAAGAGCTAGAGCTAAGATATTTGACATGAAATATCTTCTAGTGAGTGTCTACCAAGTTTGTTCAAATAAAAGCCCTGGGGTCAAAATTGGCCCCGGCCCGGGGGGTCATTGATTTTCCCTATATGCATATAGTAAAAACTTAAAAAATCTTCTTTTAAAGAACCAAAAGAGCTAGAGCTAAGATATTTAGCATGAAACATCTTCTAATGAGTGTCTACCAAGTTTGTTCAAATAAAAGCCCTGGGGTCAAAATTGGCCCCGCCCCAGGGGGTCATTGATTTTCCCTATATGCATATAGTAAAAACTTAAAAAATCTTCTTTTAAAGAACTCAAAGAGCTAGAGCTAAGATATTTAGCATGAAACATGTTCTAATGGGTGTCTACCAAGTATGTTCAAATAAAAGCCCTGGGGTCAAAACTGGCCCCGCCCCAGGGTGTCATTGATTTTCCTTATATGTGTAAAGCAAAAACTTAAAAATCTTCTTTGAAAAATCCCAAATAGCTTGAGTTTAGATATTATACATGAAACATTTTTAAGTAAATATCTACAAAGTTTGTTCAAATAAAAGCCCTGGGGTCAAAACTGGCCCTGCCCCAGGGGTGTCATTGTTTTTAACTATATGTGTATAGTAAAAACTTAAAAAATCTTCTTTTAAAAAACCCAATGACCTAGAACTTAGATGTTTAGCATGAAACATCTTCTTATGGGTGTCTACCAAGTCTGTTCAAATAAAAGCCCTTGGGTAAAATTGGCCCGGGGGGGGGGGGGGGGCTATATATACAGGTGAGCGACCTCAGGGCCATCATGGCCCTCTTGTTTTTTCTTGCCCCCTCAGCACTGCTGTGGGTTCGAATCCCAACAGGAACTTTGAACTCTTACATGTGAGGAAAGTATCCAGCTCCCTTACAGTACTAGGGTGATTCTACTCAGATTCCCGTTTGTGCCTGAAATAATGCAGAGATGAAATGAGGTCTTCCTCCACCAAAAAAGTTGCCATATGACCTATATTGTGTTGGTGCAATTTAAAATGCCCAACCCCAAAAGTAAAGGTTGACAGGCATGCTTGAAATTTACCCAACATGGCAGATGGTTATCTGCATGCAGCTTTTCTGAAGCCTGTTAGGTGTGGAAAAATTCAGAGATATACTGGTGTATTTGTATGGCATTGTATACATTTCAGGGATTTTTTTTTTCTTTTTGGCTTACTTTATAGCCATTATTCGGTCATATTTCCAATTGAAAATAATATATGACTTTCCCAATCCACTGGAAAAAATTCCCAATTAAAAGTTACAAAATAAAAATGTTGAATAACAAATTCTAAATCTTGGATAATAAGGGCTTCTTCACTGTTAAGTATTATGGTGTGATTTTTTGCATTCATTAATTTTAATCACTGCAAAATTTAAGTCATGCATTTTCTCCCACTTTGCAGAAATTCCAAATTCCATGGGTATGTGTCATGTTCCCAAAATCCTGAAAAAACAAACAAAACAACCTGCATTTTATTTTGATTTGAAGCTGTTGATAGATTTATGCATTTAATTTTGATTTGAAGCTGTTGATAGATTTATGTATTTAGATCGCTGAAAAGCCACTTTTACGCCAGTAGAATATTGTTTGTTTGATCTTACAGTTGCCAGGCAGTTCTGCTGTAATTAGACAAAAGTTACACTTTTCTTTCTGTTAAAGAGTTGCTTTTTAACAGTGTATTTAACTTGTGATATGACATGTACAACTTATTTTTGGTAATATGGTAAGCATTATTATGAGCTGACAATTCAGTGTCTATTCTAGGGTTCGAAAAACGGTGGGGATTTTTATCGAAAAGTGAGAATTTATTACATTTATTGATCTTTTTCGTTCTTTCTATAGGTAAAATTTTCCCCCTGCCTCTCAAAACATAGCGGGAATCCCCAAAAATATGAGTGAATCCCCCCTCCTAGAATAGACACTGAAGTCTGACAAGCTGATTTGTTGATTTCTTCTGGTTCAAAAAATGTTTTTCTCGAAAAAAATTACTATTTTACATATAGGCTTCTTCTTTGTTTAGAAGTGTTAATTTTAGAAAACGAAGAAGTTATGCCAATAATATTTGGAGCAAATGAATTATTCTTAACATTCTTACTGTGTTACAAAAAAAAGTTGTTTTTTTTTAATATGATGGGCTTTGATAATTATTATATGAAGTTTTATTATTTTATTCTTTACAAAGCTTGTTTCAAAATTTCAGCTTATGTATTAAATATTCATTTCTCATCTTTTAAAGTGACATTATGCTCATCTTTTAAGCTTTCCTATTGAGTTTAATTTGTAAAATATTATGAAAGATTTAATTTGCAACATATTAAAAAAGATTGGTCATGTGGATTATTGATCATTTGTTCATAGTATAATATAAAATTTACAAAATTACAACAAAATGACCAAGTTATTTTGATTTTTACCTAGTCACTGAACATTTGCACTCGGATGAGCATAATGTCACTTAAAGTACAGGGTCCATTGTTTTGCAGCCATCTTTGATGGAGAGTCTATTCCAAAATTTATGTTCAGATTCAATCAATTAGGTGCTCGACTGTTAGAATGACATGTCTCTAATTTAAAGTTTTATTACCTAGGGCCTGAAGGTGTAGCAAGTCCAGTATTGCTCCCCTCAAGTTGAGACACTGCACCATTGGACTGAGAAAATTACATCTAATTCATTATAACCTTCACACAGTAACACTTAAAAGATTTGTAAATTGTCCACGAAAAGATTGAAAGAAAGAAAGAAACAAACAAAAAAAAAACCCATTCAAAATGTTGTGTTTAGCATGCTTGTATTGAGGGGAGACCACTCTTGCTATACTTTCAGTGTGACGATTCCAAGTTCTGGTTCTTTGGCCCAAACTGATGAGCAAAATCATCTCCTTGTTGTCAACATTCAGCTCCCGAATCAAAATACCCAGACCGATGATTCCCATTATGATGGTGAAAAAGGAGGTACTAGCTTGTAGTTGTTATCTATATCTATACATATTGTGTGTTTGTATTTGATTTATGTTAACCTAGGTAGTGGTGAATAGTAAACTAACACTCTAGGTGGCAGAAAGTAATGGTGGTTTTGTTTTGTATTTTCGTTTTATATTTTCCAAATGAACTTATATGCATGCGTAATGGTCTTGGACAAGGTTTCAAAGTTAGTTATTGTTCAAACAAAATGTAAAAATAGCATGTTTTGTTTTTGTTTTTTTATATTATAACATACTTTTGGTAGGGGAAGGATGGGGGGGGTGGGGGCTTTAAGTTGTCTCTTTTTGGGGTAAAATTTGTTCACACTGTATTTTCTGCCACTTAACTGCATGCTTGCATCGGTGTTAATTTTCTTACGAATGCCCTGTAGCATTTTAACAATGTCAAAACATTGTTATCTGTGTACACTATGCAGGTCGGAGGAGCAGAACCATTTATTGATTGCCAGTGTACAACTACCAAATGATTACACCCAGTTTGACGCCTCTCATTATGATGGGGAAAAGGGAGGTAAGTGTGTAAATTTTAAAGGTAACTGCACGTAGTCTGGCAACCTTCTGGTTCAGGTAAGGGAAGTGAAGGAGTAGATACCTAGCTAACACACTGCATTAAATATTGCAAAAGGACAAGCTTTTTATACATTCAGTAGTAATAACTTATTTACATTTTTTCCTTGAAAGGAAACTTTTTTTACTTACCTTAAGCATCACTATGATTTTCAAAGAAGTACCTATATTTTTCCAAGAAGTAACAATCTTATCAGTATAAAACTTTTTGGGATTGATGCTTGATTCTAATTTTGGTAAATTAATGTGAAAATAAGTTATGGAAACAGAAGTTGTGATTAGACCAGAATAGTTGGAGGATGTAATAATTTTGCTGTAGTGTATTTCAAAGGTAAGTACGTCAGTGTTTTTTTTTAGGATAACAGGATGGTTAAATACAGCTCACTCTAGGATAGGTTTGCCTCTGCAACCATTCATGGAAGTCAGTAAAATTTGAACATATCTTTATCATATTCTGATTAATGATAATAATTTCTCACTTCAAAAAAATAAACAAGATAGTTACATTTCATGATATATCAAGCAAGCAAATTGGCAAGTAATCAAACCAGATGACAAAATAAAATTGGCTGGTAGCCAGGGTCCATTTAACCCTCTACCAGAACATTAAGCATTTGTCACCAATATAGAGCCAGGCCAGCATGTCAATTTTTCATCTAGATTTTTCTAAAACTAGCAATGGACAAGTCAATTGAAGAACTAAGCAAGTTTAGTGGTAAAGAGTATTACCTTATTTAATAGATTCCTGATGTTGAATCATATTTCCATATCAAAAGGCAAAGAGCAACAAATTTAAGTAAATATATCTTTTAGTAGACCTACAAATGAAAGCAAGTGCATCTTTTACCTTTGTGAGTTTTAGGATTGGAAATGATTACCAATTTAGATATCTTTTTTATGACCTATTCTCTGTTGGTGCGACGTAACCCCCCCCCCCCCCCCCCCCAAGAAAAGAAAGAAAAGATAATGATTGCCAATTTAAATCATTTAAAAAAGAAAATGATTACCAATTCAAATCATTCAGTACCCCCAATGGCAGTGCACTGTGTCTGGAAGCATTCATAACTAGATTTATAAAAATCTGGAAACGGTGATTCCTCCGAAGCATTAATCACCCTCTGAAACATGAATCACAACAAAATTACAGGAAAATAGCAGGTCTACTCTGTTTGATTAAGTCTGTTCATGTGGGATAATGTATAAATGCAACATTCCTCACGTCCCCTAGCACTGGCTTGAGTGGTACTCAAAATCTCAACACTTAATAGTGCTGGCATCCGTGATATTTCTATGCTAAATAATTATAGTTATGATGAAAAACGATAATGACTAAACTACTGTGCTATATTTGCAAACTTAAATTGTTTTGTTGAACAAACAATCAGTATCCTGTCAATCTATTTTGATTGCCTTAATCATTTACGCTCATCAGTTGTTTAGAATTTCTTCATCCTAAAAATAAAAGAAAGATAGTTAAAAACAAACTATTCTGACCATTGGAATGTGTTTGATGAGTCTACAAGTGTTCCTCATTATGTATGAAGTAACACATTAATTCTGCTGGACCTAAAAGCTGTTAGCTTTGGCGTCATTATATTGCCAGGCCTGTCTGCACATTTTGTGCAGTTTGACCAGAGTTTATTAAGTTGGCTTTTGATTTTCATCTTCATAATCACAAAATTGATTTGGCTAGAATAGTAAAACTGTTACTCTCATTGTGAAAAATGAAGTAAAATTGAAAAGTGTTGCACAAATCTGGCGAAGAAGAACACAAAATTAGGATTTTCAATCAATTTCCGAGTATATTTCTTAATTATCTTTGCCCCAGCTGATGTATGTTAGAAATTCAAATTTTATGTTTTTAGGCGTCAGTTGAGTTTATTCAAGTATGATGAAGTACCAGTTTTATATTTCAGAGTTTGGAGGGTTTGGTTCCGTCAGTGGTAAGATAGAGATCGAGATAAAGATCAATCATGAAGGTGAAGTTAACCGAGCCCGATACATGCCACAGAATCCTTGTATCATAGCAACTAAAACACCATCCAGTGACGTACTGGTGTTTGATTACACAAAACATCCTTCTAAACCAGGTAATCTATAAAATAAATTGAATAATACATAAATATTATGATTGGGTTTGGGTAAGGGGTTCTAGCTTGATATTTCAAAGAATATTGGGAGCTATTGTACTCAGCCAGTTGGCGTCATACTTTTGATAACTGCAAGTTGGTATCTTTTAAGAAATATTATGAATTTATTGACAGAATGGCAGTATAAATATATATCTATATTTTATTTTAACAGATCCAAATGGGGAGTGTACACCAGAGCTGCGTTTAAAGGGTCATCAGAAGGAAGGCTATGGTTTGTCATGGAACCCTAATATGAATGGTCACTTATTGAGTGCATCCGATGATCATGTATGTTGTTGAATTATAAATTTTTCTTTCCATATGTAAATTGGTATCGCTATTATAGAAAGCTTACAAGCTTTATTCAAGATAACCTACAGATGACAGATAAATATAATGTGATTGAAAGAAAAAAAACCTGTGGCTTTCTGAAGAGGAAAATATAGCGTGATAAATCAGAAAAGGGCAACAAATGAGAATGGAATTTAACCACACATTTTATAAAATTTTCGATTTCAATTAAATTAAACATGCATTGCATGGTACATAGCAGAGGCTGTAGGGAAAGTTTTCTGTCTTCTAGCTGATACATAAGTCAGATGATATGAAGTCATGGTTCTGGAGGGCATTTCAGGGGAAAATATTAGCTTTTTAAGGGGAAAATATACCTATTTTGAGCTAGGGGAAACAGCCTTTATTCCACTGTAAAATGCAGGCAACAAAATCACTGCTAAGTCACAGCAAACATTAACTTTTATGCAGTTTGTTCAAATGATTCCTACACTGTTGGCAGAAAGAATTTCTAGTGGCATTTCCGCTGAACATTATTAGATACGATTTTGAAATAAATTTGCATAGAGCTTGCTGGAATGTAATTAATATTCCATGTAGATAAGGACCAACTTTAGCAGACCATGAATGGTATTTACTAATTAATATTTTATGATTGTCTAATATATCATTGTTTAAAATAGAAGTATTTAAAGGCATAAAGCAATGGTTTTGTAAGGAAAAAAGACGATAATTGTTTGTTTTAATTATTATATAATTCTATTTTAGACAATATG
Source organism: Ruditapes philippinarum (assembly GCF_026571515.1). NCBI lineage: Eukaryota > Metazoa > Mollusca > Bivalvia > Venerida > Veneridae > Ruditapes > Ruditapes philippinarum. The sequence goes on from NW_026859659.1 coordinate 9,289, forward strand.
TTTATGGGATATAAATACCAACCCAAAAGAAGGACGAGTCATTGATGCATTCACCATCTTTACAGGGCACACATCTGTTGTAGAGGTAATAATAGTGCAGAAGTGCTGAATTATGTGCTTTGAATAAGTTTATACAGTATTTTAGTAATTTGATAGAGTAGAAAGCTATAAGCTTACAGACATGCTCCTAAATCCTTTACTGGACTCAGCCAGTTCTTGGGATATGATAGACAGCCTCTAAGAATGTTTTAGCAGCTAGTTAAAAGTTTCTTGCTCAAGGAAATAATAGCCTCTTCCTAAGGGGTTTCAATTTAGAATTGAACACTGATGGTTTCAGTTAATGCTTTATATTAATGGGATAAATGCAAGTAAATGACACCATCAGTAAATATAGATTTGTGTATCAAGGCCAATCAGTGTGTTTATTTGTGGAGACATGACTATTCAAAGGATAGCTATTGTATGCATGTCCCTGTCACACTGGTTACGTTTTTAATGTGCAAGTTGGTATCTCCAAAACTACTGAAATGAATGAGTTGTAACTTCATAGACTTACTTTAACTAAAGAATTAAGGAGGAAACAGTCAATAGCCTGTATCTCTGGATTTTGACAGAATTATGTCCCTTTTTTACCGTCTACTACAGAAAGTTACCCGAGCTTTTGTTTAAGCACAGTGATTAGTTTATTACTGTCCTACTGACAGCTCTTGTTCCTATGATTTCAGGATGTGGCCTGGCACTTGTTACACGAGAGTTTATTTGGATCTGTTGCTGATGACCAGAAACTTATGATGTAGGTTCTTTGATATTTTAGTGTATATGTTTTGTTAATACATGTATTTTAATTATGAAAAACAACAAGAAATTCAAAAAAAAAACATTGCAATGCTTTTCACTCAAATCAGTTAGGAGTAACAAAAATATGATTTTCCAATTATTTCTGAATATATGTCTTTAATATCTTTTTTAAATCTATCTATTTTAAGTGACTGAACTGATGTATGTAAGAAATTCAAATTTTATGTGTTTTACTCCTTTGGACCTTAGTGGAGTCCCTTGCAATATTGAGTTATACAGTATTGGAATATATGTGGAACAGTACACATGTCCGGGGAAAAACATTTGTTTACATGCTGCCAGAAAATATATATTAACCTTTAATGAGGATTTTGTACCTTGGGTCATAAACCTGTGAATTAAAGATGAATATTTAATGTAGAACCAAATAAAAAAATTGGTAATGCTCTCCTGGAAAGAAAATCTTGAACTTGTTTTCAGTTTTCAAGTAAGTACTGTGGTACTGTGTACTGTACTAGAAGTGATTAATTAAAAGTGCTCATGGAGAGCTTTTGTTTGTTCCAGTCTTATGTTTCTTACTGCTTGAATAGTTAACAGAATTACTCGGCCATTTTGAAGAGGTAATAGTAAGGGATGACTGTGGTACTACTTGGGTGTAAAGGCTGGTGATAAATAGATGTATAACTGTATATTTTCTGATGGGATACACAATCAAATAACACCAGTAGTATAAATAGATGTATAACTGTATATTTTCAGATGGGATACACGATCAAATAACACCAGTAAACCCAGTCACACAGTAGATGCACATACTGCAGAAGTAAACTGCCTCTCTTTCAACCCATACAGTGAATATATCTTGGCAACAGGATCAGCAGACAAAGTATAAAATTTGTATTTTTTTATTTTTGCATAAAATTGAGGCTAAATTACAGGGCTTTTCCCAACTCGTGAAACTTGAAAATTCCCAATTTTGTCTTAAAAATGTCCCAAAATGCCTGTTTTCTATATTTATTCTCAAAAAAAATTTATAGTTACCTTGCTAACATTTTCAAATTAAAATTGTTTTGGTTGTTGCCTTTTATCTCATTTTTTCTCTTTCAATACATGTACTATATCGATATGGGGGGGGGATTTATTTTAAGACAGTACTCCTGTAAATATGGAACGAAACCTGTCTCGGTATAATTACAAAATGAGTTGTGCAAGGTAGAAATTCTGAGTTTTAACCATTTGTATTGTTGATTTAATCTTGAGCCTGATCAAAGTCTGCACTGTTTGCTATACAGTCAGTATATATTTTGAATTATTTTTTGAAAATGAAGAGTAGTCTTTTCCAGATTAAAAAGACGGACAAGTCTATTTAAAATACTTCAGGGGGTAATGAAGGAGATTAGATACTGTAGAAGAAATGGTAGCTGTATTTAATTTTAATTTTTTATAAAATCTGTTCCTATTTTCAGACAGTTGCATTGTGGGACTTGAGGAATTTAAAACTCAAACTTCACTCATTCGAATCTCACAAGGATGAAATTTTCCAGGTTAGCAACTTGTTTACTTGAAATATGCGAATATTTGATGACATTATTTAGAAATTTCTTTCTAAACGCTCAATTTTTCTTCTATTTGAATGCTGTGTAGAACATCTGCAAATTAATTTTCATTAGTCGATTGTTTAACATGAACGTTTTTACCTCTAAAAACAAGTTTTTTGCCAGTATAAATTTTGCATATCTCTAAAATCTATTCTTTTTGACCAGAATAAATTTTACATAATGTAGAGAAAATGAACTTTCAGTACTGACATATGTTAAAGTACAATGATCGATCAGTTGTTGTTCTAGAAATTGTACAATGTAGATTGATGTAGCAGCAAAACAATTCTTTCTTTATTGACTTTTTCTCTTCCTGTGAATATTTTTCCACACTTTGAATATTTGTCCAGAAATGGTAATAAACAACAGGATATTTAACTTTTCAATTCAATAACATTTGAAGTTACTTTGAATGTAAGCATATGAGTTACTTTTATGAAGATATTCTGGCTAATAAAGTCCCAAATGATCCATTTTAAATGAAATATAAAGAAAGAGCCAGAGTTTTTTTTTCTGGATTTTTGTTTATGTCCAGTAGAGTGTTTTCTTCTCAGAACTTGCCATGTATTTCTTATCATACAAATCAAAGGTAATATTTTATGTAATTTGCATTGGCTTGCTATGTGGTGTTTTATTTTAGAAGTGACACTTTCTTCCTAATTAATATTCTACAGCACCCATTAAACAAATAATTGTTTTAAAATAGGATCAGTGGTCGCCCAATAACAAAACTATTTTTATTTCTAAACAGGTTCATTGGTCACCCCATAATGAGACTTTAGGCTATTGTTTTAAAACAGGTCCATTTGTCACCCCATAATGAGACTATATTGTTTTTTAAATCAGGTTCAGTGGTCGCCCCATAATGAGACTATATTGTTTTAAAACAGGTCCATTTGTCACCCCATAATGAGACTATATTGTTTTTTAAATCAGGTTCAGTGGTCACCCCATAATGAGACTATATTGTTTTTTAAATCAGGTCCAGTGGTCACCCCATAATGAGACTATATTGTTTTTTAACACAGGTTCAGTGGTCACCCCATAATGAGACTATATTGTTTTTAACACAGGTTCAGTGGTCACCCCATAATGAGACTATATTGGCATCTAGTGGTACAGACAGACGGCTTCATGTTTGGGATTTGAGTAAGATTGGCGAGGAACAGTCAGCTGAGGATGCTGAAGATGGACCACCAGAGTTACTGGTATGATAACACTTGTTGTTGGTTTTGGGGTGGGGTGGGGTAATGGACATGCCTAAAATAGGGGCAGAATATAGACATTTTAACTTCCGAATTTTATCTTAATAATAAAAATCTTAAACTATTCTCAGAAAACCCCTGACCAACTCAGTATGGTTATTTATGAGATATACCATTTACAAGTGTGTATTTACGAAAACCATCAGAAAAAAAGTTTATTAAACTTTAAAAGATTTTAAAAGTTTATAACTTTTAAAAGTTTATAAAACCATTATAAAGTTTTTGTCCCACAATTATTGTTACCTTGTCTACCTAGAAATGCCATCCTCATAATATAAAAAATGTGAAATATTGTTTCTATGAAAGTTACAAGGAATACAGTTTTTTACAGTACTTATATTGATATATATAAGATGATGAGTCAAGATAAGTGATATATAGTGGTAATGTTTAAACTCCTAAAGAAGTACTTTCTGAACTTTGAGTAACTCTTTGTGAAATTCTTGCTCCAAGATCTATATTTTGATACAAGCATGTTTTTTATAAAGTGTAAATTATATATGAGTAATAAATTATGTGATGACGTCAAAAACAACTTTTTTAAGTGATGACAACATAAAGAACCTTTAAGGGAAGTGATGAATCACATACTAAAGTTGACCTTTCTTAAATTCAATCAAAGTACATTCAGGATCTGAAGTTCATCTTGGTATTTCATGCTTTTATCTATAGAATTAATATTTTGAAATATCAAATGCTGGCACAAGTTTGAGACGTTAATTTGAAATTTTATTTTGGGGTTTTCTTTTATATCACAGAAAAAAATCTGTCATTTCATAAAAGTTCACCTTTGTATTTTAAAACTATGTACTTCAAGAGACATAGGGGATATTGATTGAGTGTAAGTTTTATACTCGAAATAGTGAACATTTTTATTCAACAAGTTCAATAAGTTCAGTATAAGACTTGTATAAGATTTATATTCTATTTATCACCAAAAAATAAAGACTGTTTATTGTGAAAAAGAACCCGTTGTTATTGATGTGCCTATAGTATAACATTTACATTTAGTGAGTCTTAAGCTATGTTTATATGTATCACAAATGATGTCACATCAAAATATATGCACGGCCATGCAATAAATACCGTTTTAACAGGGTGGCAAAAGCAGCATGGGTGTGTGATGAATTATCTTAAAACCTTGTACTGTTAGGAACATAAATGAATTTTAAACCTGGTACCCCTTGAAATATAAAGGAATTTCAAAACTGGTTCCCCAAGAAACAAATGCTTTGTAAATACTGGTACTCCTAGAAACATGAAATGATCTTAAAAGACTGGTACCTGGACGAATATAAAGTGATATTGAAACCTGATCTCTTGAATTCCTCAAGAAACAAAAATGATTTTAAACCCTGAAACCTGGGGAAACATAAATGATTTTAAACCTTGAAACCTGAGGAAACATAAATGATTTTAAACCCTGAAACCTGAGGAAATATAAATGATTTTAAACCCTGAAACTTCAAGAAACATAAACGATTTTAAACCCTGAAACCTCAAGAAACATAAAAGATTTTAAACCCTGAAACTTCAAGAAACATAAATGATTTTAAACCCTGAAGCCTCAAGAAACATAAACGATTTTAAACCCTGAAACCTCAAGAAACATAAATGATTTCAAACCTCAAGAAACATAAATGATTTTAAACACAGGAACCTAAAGAAACATAAATGATCCTAAATACTGGTACCTCAAGAAATGTAAAATGATTTCAAAATCTGGTACCTCAAGAAACATAAATGATCTTAAAACCTGGTACCTCAAGTTTGAACAAACAAACAAAATATCATGTTATATTATGTCTTCTTTTCAGTTTATTCATGGAGGGCACACTGCAAAGATATCAGATTTCTCTTGGAATCCTAATGAGCCGTGGGTGATCTGTTCTGTATCCGAGGACAACATCATGCAAGTCTGGCAGATGGTATGTAATCAAAATAATAACCATATGAGCCACGCCATAGAGCGTTTGGGGCCAGCATGAATCCAGACCATCTGCACAGTCTGATCAGGATCCGTGCTGTTCCCTCTCATTTTGTCTACTTGTAATAGGGTTTGTAAGCGAACAGAATGGATCCAGATCAGACTGCGGATGTGCAGGCTGGTCTTGATCCATGCTGGTCGCAAACGCGGCTCATATCATGTCTTAATGATAAAGATTTATGTCACATACACCATTCAGTGTAGTGAATGTTAAAAAAAGTATAATCTGCTTTCAACTTAACATGCCCATTATTAAAATGGTTCTTCATTTATACATTTGATGGAATCAAGGTTTAACAGAATTTGGATAGATCTCTAAGAATTATATTGAGTTTGATAAAAGTTGCATTTTGTTTATCAATCCTGTTATATGGTCTCAAAAGAAATGAGTAACAATGGTATTTTTAAGGGGGGAAATTCACAAAACTCGCTAATAAATGACTCAAAGGACGATTTAATATTGCTTGTCATTGCGTACGTGAGTGCAGAAAGTGTGGGTATTGTTATTCAGAATAATTGTTCGACAGTTTGTATTTTCTTATTAGTAATATTAGTACATGGTGAAATTAATTATAAAAATGTTAAAATGAAGGACATACGATGAAGAGTAAAATTGCCTCTATGGTTAAGTTTCTTTTACAACAAATTATTTTTATAGTTATGATATAGAGACACTTGCAGCAATGTAATCTTCGTCCTTTTAAATACTTTAATTAATGAATTAAGGTGGACATGGTTTGATTAAATATCTTAACTTATTAAATATTATTTTAAAGTTAAGTTATAAACAAAAAGTACGCCCCTCCCCTACCTTTCAACGCTGTTGGCTTGAATCTCAGTAGGAAACTTGGATCATTTCATGAGAGGAAACCATCAAGTTAGCTAACAAAAGGTTGATGATTCTCCTCCAATACCTGAATTTTAAGATATTGCCAACAATGCATAATTAAACACTTTAAAACCATGTTAAATTAACAGTGTGACTCTTTCATTAGATTTTATGATTAAAGTACAAAATGAATGTTTTTGAGAGGAACTGAAGTTGGTATAAAAATATCACTGATATGTAGTTGTTAATGGTTTTTATGGCCTTTTAAAATTATCCATTATGGAAGTATTCAACTTTTAAAAAAAAAAATTCTGAAGTTCCCTAAAAATGCCACAATGTTCCCAATGCAAGCCTAAAATGCTAATAAAGGTCCTGCTAGAAATTCCTAAAACTAGGCAATTGACAGTTGTAGAAATGAAAGCTTTACAAACCATATAATTAAAACAAAATTAGTCATTTCAAGAGTTTCAACATACATGTACAGTAAACTTCACTTATAGCGAATTTCCGGTTATAAGGAACAATTTATTTTGGCCCGAATTTTGCCCTTCTTTATTCAATATAGAAATAAACTGTTATAGCGAACACGGTTATAAGGAATTATCGCTTATAAGGAACTCATTTCTTAGTCCCAATTTAGTTAAAAGTACAGAAAATTACACTTTTATAACGAACTCCAAAATATCGGCTATCAGTAAATAGATCAAGCTTTTTCAACTTTCATTTTCATTGGCACAGATTAAAACTCAGCCGAATGTACCGTTTATTGTTGTATGTACTTCAAGATATCTTGTATAGCAATACATAATAGTTTTCTATTTAGTATATTTTTAGCATGATTTTTTTTCATCAAGATAAAACGTTTATTCCTTTTATTTTTATATTTCTTTTCTTTAAAAGTTTCGACCGACTAAAATAATTATGATCATTTATAATCGGTTTTCAACATAATCACGCATGCTTGCAAGCATAATCCATTAAAGACTACAAAGTACGCTTGATTGAAATGAAAAGAAATGTATATCTTTTATTAGTAAAGGTCACCCTTAAAATATAATAGAAGATATTCAGTATAAATAAAAATCGAAAATCTTGTTTATCTTTAATCATGGAAAAAATCGAAAAGCACTGAGTTTAGAAACAAAATAATTATATTTTATGAGTAATTGAGAAAGGGAGTAAAACTAAAACTGAAATAGCAAAGAATTTTCAAATTCCAAAAAGTATGCTCTCGGATATTGTGTCTAAAATAGAAATAAATTACTAATTTTTCTTAATCAAATGCTCTTCAAAATGTCGGACGACGATGGTAAACAATCAGTTCGTTATATGTAAATCTGTTCGCTATAAAATCTCCTGATACAAGGAACTAATTCGCTATATGCTTACAAGGAACTCCGGATATAAGGAACAGATTTTGAATGTCCCAATGAGTTCGTTATAAGCGGAGTTTACTGTATATTGTTTGAAATAGTATATATACCCGAGTATTGGTATGTAAATCTAGTCTTTAATATTCTAAGTCTGCAAGCTTTTTCAATTGACTTAATTTGTTTTATTGTGGCTTTCTTTTACATGTTACTGCATTGTGTAGATTTTTACATAGTTTTATCACAATATTGTAGCATACTTCAACATGAATTGTCGGAAAATTTAAAGAGTTTTTAGCATGAAGCAAAATAAAAAGATAATTAAGCTATATAAGTTTAGGTATTTTATTATTGTTTATGATTTATTTTGTTTCAGGCTGAGAATATTTACAATGACGAGGAACCTGATGCACCGGCCGGTGATCTGGAACAATCTGCGTCTTAATAATTATGACATTATTGAGGCAGTAGTATTTATCATCTTTACAGCGAAGTATGGTGTGACAGTTATAAATCTCACCTTGTTTCATAACAACTTCAAAAAAAAAACTTGTTAGGTTTTGTTATCGCTTGAAGAATTTATGTCAAGCAACTTTTATGCAACTTTTATATAAGACAAATATTGGGACATTTCTATTGGTATATTGGAATATGAAATTTTCAAATCATTGTTTGCCTATTCATGGAAAGCACTATAATATTATTTAATAATTATGTATCAGTTAAATAGAATTCCTTCAGAAAAGATATAATGATCTGGTGGATAATATTTGTTCTGTTAATATTTGTCTTTAATAAAATGAGCCGCTTCACGACAAAACCAACCAGCATGGATCCAGACCAGCCTGCGCAGTCTGATCAGGATCCATGCTGTTCGTTGTTCCCTTATGAACCCTATTACAAGTAGAGAAACTGATAGCGAACAGCATGGATCCTAATCAGACTGCGCAGGCTGGTCTGGATCCATGCTGGTCGCAAACGCACTATGTTGGTTTTGTTGTGACGCTGCTCAAATGTCTTGTAATGGAGGAGAAAGCTGAAACAATGAAAATACACACTCTGCATATTTACTGAGATATTTTGTGTTATCATAGAATACATGTATATATGGACCTTTTAATGAATTCTTCATGTAATAAAGTTCATCATGGGACAAAAATGGACTTAGTGAATTTATGTTGTGTTGTTAATTGCATTATCATGTCTTCAGCAAATTGTGAATAAATGTATAGACCTTAATGATTGTTTTCTTTTTGTTTGCCTCTGCAACATGCTTACTATCTTTAATTAGAAAATGGTTGTCTGAAAAGACAATATACAAAGAAATGGCTCTATCTTGAAAACCACAATTATGAAACACTTTTTTTTCTCGCATGAAACAGCACATCCATTATGTTCACACAGTACATGGGGCGTCCGTGACCGAGTGGTTAAGGTCGTTGACTTCAAATCACTTGCCCCTCACCGCTGTGGGTTCAAATCCCTTTGGATTAAGCTATCCAGCAAGCTTAAGGAACGTCGTTGGTTCTACTCAGGTGCCCGTTCGTGCCTGAAATACGCACGGAAGGGCACCAGAGGTCTTCCTCCACCAGTAAAGCTCGAACGTCACGATATGACCTATACTGTGTCAATGTGACGTAAAACCCAAAAACAAACACAGTACATCATCTGCAGAACATTTTGTAGAGCAAAAACTATAACTTTAAAAATTTTCCTTCTGTTGACTCTGTACTGGTTTGGGACCATCAACTGGACACTGAACTTTTTTCCATATAGTACATTTGTATATTGCACAGTACAGCTAGGTTCCAGTTCATAAGTCTCTGACCTGTTAAAAATGTAATTTTCATATACATGTATGTGGATACAAAAAGAATTTCACCACAACATATTTTGTGAACAAAAGTGCACAAGTCATGTTTGTGGTTAAATCTATTGTTATTCAAAGAAAAGGTCAGTTTACTCCCCATTATGTTTACACTTTTATTTTAGGCCCTTCCAGAGTTCCATGTGTTCGGACAGCTTTGTATGACTGGGTATGCTATTGTTAACTCTGCATGATTATGGCTAGTGTAAAAAGTCCAGTATTGCACTGACATCAGATTTTTTAACATCGACATTCTTGTTAGAAACGATTAAAATCAATTTACTTCAGTATAGGAGAAACATGCTTTATTAACTATTGTATAGACGACCTCTGAATGAAGGAAACATCTAAATAAGGCATTTTCAAGCCTGTCCATGTTAAATGGTCTGGTTTTGGTGATCTCTAACCAGTAGAACTATATAACTGTAGAAGTTCTTCCCTCTATAGAGAAATACCTATAAGAACGGTAAAAATGCTTCATGTAGCAGGGTTTCACAAAATGACCTCTACAGTAATGCTTGGCAACAACAAAAATTTGTCTTGCAAAAGTTGTTGCTCTACACCATGTACACAGAGTGTACTGTGTACATGATGATTTTAAAGTCCACAATACAGATTTGGTTGTTTTTGTCATTTTTTTCACCTTTGAAAAATTTACATTCAACAAAGTTTTTTTAAGTCTTGACTATTTAAAGTTATAACAAGTGCATAAATATATTCAAAGCGAGGATTTATTTTCGGTACTTAGTCAAAAGAAAAAGTAAAGTTAATAGTTGTGAATAAATAGTAATAACAAGTGCATAAAAATATTCAGTGAGGCTTTATTTATGGTACTTAGCCAAAAAAAACGTAAAGTTAGTGATTGTGAATTTATTAAACTTGCCATTGTTGTCAGCATTTAATAATTATGAAAAATACAAATTTCATCATTTTGGTTGTACTGGGGGCCTGGGGATATTGTTTGATAGATGATATTGAGAGATCTCTACTCTCTGACCTTTCACTTGAATAACACAAACATCAACATGTTGTTGTGAAACTTTCATTATAATAACAAATCTGATAATAAGAATTAGACAGGTCAGGGAAAGCTAAATGGCCCAACTGATATTTTGCTATCGGACAATTAAATATTCACCAAGGAGGTCTTGCACATAGGATTGTACTGTCACATCAAGGTAATAAGGTGAATAAATAATTATTCCTATTCTGTTAATTGATCAACTGAAAAACATTTTACATGATCACATTGCATGAACATATGTCCAGAATACTGTTTAACATACAGAATAAACCTGTGATATGGAGAACAACCTTTTCTTCAGAGGAAACTATGCTAGCATACTAAAAGTATGAGAGTGCGCCAATATCGTTAGTAATACAATACATGTGTATGTTATATAATGCAATATGTAGTTTATTTTCCAATATGCATGCAGCTTGTGATTCTTGTGTATTTGAAAGTGATGCTATTGTTTAAATGAATCTGCTTTCTGATGAGACCAAATTGTGTGTAGTCAACCCATTAAGAACTTTATTCACATTTAGAAATACCTTACACCAGTAACTTCTTGCTAAATATGTCTGGTTAACACTCAGTTAAAAGTGGCAAAACTGATGTTTCAAGGTGGATGCATAAATTTAAAAATGGGCACAAGTCAAAGATGTTTAAGTCCAGTTGTAAGAGCTTCATATCTATTGACAAAAGCATTCATAAATCAAGCTTATTGACAAAGATGCCAGAATTTCACTTCCTCAAATACAGTGTAGCCCATTTTGAAGAAATAGCAAAATTGTCAACCCATAGGTTTCTGAAGAATCACATGAAAGTTGGGCAAATAATTGCCAGATGGATACCTACGCTTTGCTTACATCTGACTACAAGAAGGAGCAGGTAAAATGTGCTTGAAAATGTTTCCTAAATACGACGGTCATAGTTTTTCTAATATTATGACTGATGATGAAAGTGGGTTCACTATTTTATGCCAGTTCGCAAGTTGGACCTCCAAAAAATGTTTGTCAACCAGACATTGACAAGTGTCAAGAAAGTTACATATGTTACTTTTCTCAATACCTGTGGAACTGACAATTACCCGTGGAACTGTTGTCCAAATTCCTGTGTCTAGAGGCCATTCTGTCACATCAAAGTATTATAAAAGAGATGTTGTGTTTAGAAAAATTGAAAAACATTTCAATAAGCTTTGTCCTTTAACTGGCACAAAAGGGCCTTTTATTTTTTGCATGACAACCCTCCCCTGCACACAAAGGAGCTACTCTATTTTTTCTATTTTTTTCCTTTTGAAAAAAAAAGAGATAAAGAGTGACTGTCCATAACATCCAGACCATAACATCCAGACTTGTCACCCTGTGATTTTTTCCTTTCCTAGACTGAAAAACATTTTGCAGGTCATTGCTACAAGAGCAGAAATAGACTTGGGTCAATCCTATTTTAGTAATTGAAAGGTATCCCTAAGGGGGACTATGTTTTAGCATTTAAAAATTGGATTAAATGTCTGAAACTTGTATTCCTGTAGATTATTTCGAATGTGTAAAATACTTGCTGTTTTGTTAAAATTTATTGACCATATTACATTACATATTGACCCACCCTTGTATTATCCCAGGATGATAACTTGAGCCTTCCTTTACATAACAGATTAATAAAACCCAAAAAAAATTTAAAGGCAGATGATGCCTTTAAAATAAAAACAACATAAAATTAAGTCTTGTTACATGCGGGCATAATTAAGGCCTGTTTAACTTTAATTGTATTTTTGTGTTTTATAATGCATTTAAAAAGATGGGTTTTTAAAACCCTTTAAATTAAGTAAAATTTAACATTTTGAATGTTTTAAAAAATGCCAGAAAAAAGGAACCAAGATATACAAAGGGTTTAATTAGCTAATGAAGATGGGTTTTTTTTAAGTAAAAAAAAAACAGTGACCAGGGGAGATAATACATGTTAGGAGTAAAGCACCTCTAATATACTTATAAGTTTATTGAGCATTCAACTTACAATAATAAATTATACAATATAAAATACATAAAATAAATAACCATAGATGAAATGTACACACTGCAACAATACTTTCATTAATTATTTTACCCCTGAACACTCTGCAGTACGAGAAAAGTTACAAACAATGTTGCTTTTAAGAATATTGGTCCGAAACCTGTGTTATACTCTCTTGGTTTCACCTTGGTCGGAAAGCACTTAGCACTTCTGCTTCTTGGGTGATCACCCCCTAGCAAGATCCCTAGCAAGATGCAACAATACATTAGCAAAATTTAATTGCCAGCTCAAAATATTCTCCAGGGCAACCCATGTTCAGTTATACTTAATGTACATGTAACAATATGCTTGGTTGGTTCTTCTTCAAAAATAAGGAAAAAAACACACAGTAAATTATAAAATCTACAGAGAGAAGATAAGTACCACTAAAATAATAGATATTAGTTTATATCTTCCCTAATCAAACCACTTGCCCCTCACTGCTGTGGGTCCAAATCATGATATGGACTTAGGATTTTTTAATGTGATGAAGCTATCCAGCTAGCTTACGAAAAGTCTGTGGTTATATGTCCATTTATGCCTGAAATAACACATGGAAGGCACCCAGTAAAGCTGGAAAGTCGCTATATGACATAAACTGTGTTGGTGCAACGTAAAATCCAACCAAAACAAAAAAAAAATTCCTAATAACTGAAGGAGAATGCACAAACTCTTGTTATTGTGAGTTCGTTTTTGATCCCTCTTTCCAGACTCTTCAACAAGGCTTTACTAAATTAAGTACAGTAGATGAAACTTACGCTAAGTAAATAAATAAGATGATTATTTATAACTAAGAATAGGTAACTGATAACTTAGAATATTACCTTAAATAATCTGATATTTTTGTCCATTTCTGTTTCTATACTGTACATATTAAAATGAATTTGCATACACATGATTTCTAATACTATACTATCATAAAAAGTTTTAAATTTCATTTCTTTTAACTTTTGACAGCTTCACTGGCTTCATTTTTGTTCTCTGTTGTTGTTTTTTCTTCTTTGTTTTCTGCTGCACCTTTATCAGAAGGTTCCACATCAGCATTCTTCTGATCTGCTTTCGTCTTTTCTAGGACTTTGGTAGTCTTGTTTGATGTTTTTATAACAACTTTGTCTTTTGGTGGCCCCTTTTTAACATCATGTCCACCAAACTGTAAAACATTGTATAAAGAAAATCAAAGTTTATTATACCGTATATTGGGTTATTTTTGGGAGTATCTAATTTTTGCTCTATTCGCATGCAATAAATATTGTGAAAAATAGATTTGCTAGATTTTCCTTCAAATTAATACTAGTATTTCGTGAGTTGTTGGAACTTGATTTTTACTTTAGATTTGCTACCCAGTTTAGTCATATATATTATATATATATATCATATATATTATACAAACTGTATATCATATTGTGATATCAATGTATCATTAATATCAATTTCCGATGTTCATGGTTATTTAGCATTAAGTGGGGTTTTTTTCCCCCAAGTACATGAAAAAACTGCGACACAGTGAGCAAACAGGTATTTCTTGTTTATCTATATTTTCTGATATAATAATCACACCTTGCAAGTATGTATACAAACACAGGCAGCTTTACAATAACATGTCCACAAGAAGATGAAACAAGAGCTGTCCGTAAGACAGCGCGCTCGACTTTTTTATTGCTTGCCAATAAAAAAAGTTTTTGCAGTAAAAGGCAATACAAGAATCTCTGTATTTTTAAAGTGAACAATGGCCATGAGCATTAAGATATTTAGTGAAGAATTATTTTACTGAATTGTGTGATACCCTTGAACACTGCTTGCCTATAATACAAAACATTGACAGTTAAGGGCCATAATTCAAATAAAATCTTTGACAGAATTACCTTCTCCTGGACATGTTTGGGAATCATGATTGTAAACAAGTATTCCAACTTTCAAATTAATATCTCAAACAGTTCAGTCAAAAAGTGGACTGGTACTAAAAACTTAACCAAGATTCTAAGTCGATAAAAGGCCTTAATTTTTAAAACAAATCCTTGACAGAGTTACCTTCTCTTGCGTACAGATGGGGGTAATGATGTGAAATAGCATTAAAAGTTTCAAAGCAATATCTCAAAGGGTTAAGGCAATAAGTGGATTTTACCCATATTCAATGTATTTTCTAAGTCAAAAAGGGGCATAATTCTGTCAAAAACCTTGACAGAGTTATGTCCTCTTGTCTGTTGATGAAGGTCGTGATGGTAAACAAGTATGGTCAGTTTCAAAGCAATACCTCCAATGGTTTTGAAATAAAGTGAGGTGGTACAAAAAACTTAACCAAGCTCAATACACTTTCTAAGTCAAAAAAGGGCCATAATTCTGTCAAAAACCTTGACAGAGTTATGTACTCTTGTCTGTAGATGGAGGTTATGATGGTGAACAAGTATGGTAAGTTTCAAAGCCATACTTGTAATACTTCTGAAATAAAGTGGGGTGGTACGAAAAACTTAACCAAGGTGTGACGCCAACGCCGACGCCAACGCCGACGCCGGGGCGAGTAGGATAGCTCCCCTTTTCATAGAAAAGTCGAGCTAAAAAACAACAAGAAAAGTGAAATACGGAATACGTTTTTGTAAGCAAAACATCAAAACAAAGTTTTACCTGTGAAAAAAAATTAACCTCTGACAAAAAGAGTGGTCTCTCTTTGTCAGCAGAAAAAGGTGAGAGAAAAAGAAACATGTATAACAAAATCACTAAAATCTGATTCGCTGAAATAAGATTTAAATGCCAAAATCATGAAATTTACCGTATGCAAAAATAACCTGATATAAGGTACTTCATAGTCACAAAATTTTAAAATCAGTCATCTGAATTGAAAACTACAGGACTGGTTACAGTATTATTTATTTACTATCTTGAATGACTACATTTGATTTCTAGACTTTGCCATTTAAAAGAATCATCTGGTTTTCATACATAAATCTAGAGTCTGAGTAATTCAGTCTGGTAATGAGTCCAAAATACTTGTATATCTAATGATCTAAACCATAATGAAATGAGCCGCGTCATGACAAAACCAACATAGTGGGTTTGCGACCAGCATGGATCCAGACCAGCCAGTCTGATCAGGATCCATGCTGTTCGCTTACAAACCCTATTACAAGTAGAGAAACTGATAGCGAACAGAATGGATCCTGATCAGACTGCGCGGATGCGCAGGCTGGTCTGGATCCATGCTGGTCGCAAACGTATTATGTTAATTTTGTCGTGACACGGCTCAAATGATAGTGTCACAAGTTAAGTAAATTTGTGTAAACTTAAACCATAGGCCATATTACTGTATAAAATTGGCTGCCTTGGTAGGGTTTTGTGTCGCACATAGCTCAAAAAGTATTTGACCTAGAGTCATGATACCTTACAGGAATGTTGATCAGCATAAGTAGTTGTGCACATGGGTATTTCGTGTGAATATATATAGTATTTTTAGAGTTATTGGGTTTCGAGTGTGAATTGATATGTTTTGTCAGAGTTATTGCCCTTGACTAAGTGAAAATTTGAAATTTTCAATTTGTGTCATGCATACCTCAAAATGTATTTAATCTAGAGTCATGAAACTTAACGGGAATGTTGATCAGCATATGTAGTTAACTAGTTATGCACCTTGGATTTCGCTTGTGGATTTATCCAGTATTTGTAGAGTTATCGCCCTTGACTTATTAAAAAACATTTCATTATGTTCAGTTATTTGTTACTTGAGTGGTTGAGTTAGAATCAATCAACAATGATCAACATCAGTTTGAAGCAATGCACCTGGGGTTTTTGCATGTGGATTTTTTTCAGTTTTGTGAGAGTTATTGCCCTTGACTTAGTGTAAATTTGTTATTTTGAACTTCTTGCTTAGCTCAAATATTATTTGACCTGTAGGCCTGAAAGTTTACAAGAATGTTGGTCAGCACGTGTACTTATGCACCTTTGGGTTTGCTTGTGGATTTATGCAGTATTTGAAGAGCTCTTGCCCTTTACTTTGTAAAAGATTTTTAGTTCAACTTGTGGCACATGTAGCCCAAAAATATTTGACATAGAGTAATAAGATTGACAAAACAGTGGAGTGTGGGGGCGCCCAAGTCCCATTGACACATTTCTAGTTTAATCTATATATCGCAAGCTATCAAAAATTGTAATTTTGTTTTTTTTTAATTCCTGAGAGTAACATGTTATTCACAATCTGCCTGAAACAATGTAGTTATAATCTCTGAGGAGGGTATAGAAACAGACATGTGAGCACACAATAATTTCAACATTTTAACCATTATTTTCTGTGAATAACTGCTATATATTCGTTGCCATGTTGAAGTTGAACTTATTTCAATATTGTTGAACAATGAACAAGTACTTTACATTACAAAATTAATACAGTATAAAAAAGAGCTTGAAAGAAAAAATCTACATTTTTTTTAAAAATTCCAGTAGCAGTGTAGGCGACTTACTTTGGTTAACTCCATATATACAGAAATGAAGGATTAGGTTTGTTTAGTTTTATTTAACTTTTTGTCTCTCTATAACAGTCTTAATTCCTAGTTATTTAAAACACAAAAAGTTAATTCAAAATTGTACAGAAATCCACAATTTGAAAATTCATCACTGCTAAGGCATTTAAATGAATTTTTTCCATCTTTCAACCTGTACAAAACCATTCATTATTTTCAGAGAAATATTCAAAATAAGTATTGACTGAATAGCAAAAAAGTGCAGCCCATGATCAGATGGCATTGATGTGCTGGCTGACCTTGGTCTGCCCTGAGTCTTGGGTAGAATCTCTTGCGACAGCAGGCTAAAGGTTAAACAGATTTGTCTATTTTTCAATCTGGACAAAATCATTCAGCATTTTCAATGAAAGTTTTCAAGATAAGTATTGACTGGACTGCAAAATAAAGCAGATGTCTTGAGTAAATGGCACTGATGCATGGTTGGATTCAACTACCACCTGCCATCTAAGTGTTTAAATGTTTATATGATAATATTACATCAGTTTCGTAATAAATCATTGCACAAGTGCTTGCGACTAGACATTTAGATTTTAAAATATTTGTTTTTGTATCTTTTGTAAAACCGCCAGCCAATTTAACAAGCCAACATGTATCTGAGTTAAAAGCATAACAGAATTTTAAAAGTTACCTCTGCCATATCATAATGATGAACCAATGGAATTGCAAGATTATTAGGATTCAAAATTTCTGTATCGGTTCCAAGCTCAAATGTTTGAAATGCCCTCAACATCTGAAAATATAAGTACACAATTCGTGAATGAATGCATGTATAATGTACTATAATATATTATATGATTGACTGCCTCACAATGCCTATACCATGTGACATTTTGTGATCTGGGTGAGGCGGAAAACCAATAGTGAAGTTGGTCAAGGATTTATATTCTTCAATACAATAACTTTTTCAAAATTTCATAACTTTTTTTTATGGGATGATGTGTAGAGTTTGCTCTTTCAAGCAGGTAGCTACCTGATATGATACATAGAATGTTGTTTTGTTTTGGGGGAAAAATAAATATTTTCATTGAAATATAAAACACGGTAAATTTATGATTGTTCAAACATGTCGTTTCACTTTAAACATTACTGATTTTTGGCTAAAAACAACATTTTAAGTTTAATTTAATTATTTACTATAATGAGCATTAAAAAATAATGAAATATTAAAAAAGTAAAGTATTGATTTTCTGCTCCATGCAGATCACAAAACATTTTTAACTCACATGGTATAGGAACCGTGTCTCAGATCTGCGTATGTTATTAAATGATTAATTTTACAATCTTCATAATAATAAATGTTGATTTCTACAGGGGGTTACGGGCAGTGCCACTTGCATTTACAATTATTGTCCATATAATTACAGATCCCTGCAAATGAACCCAGCGTGCAACAAATTCAAGATGTCATCTTGGCAGTTCTTTAAAATTTCCATTTTATCCACATTAATTTGATTATTTATCCACATTAGATTATTTATCCACATTAGATTTATTCAGAATAGATTGCATCCACATTAGATTATTTATCCACATTAGACTGCAAACAGAAAGTTATGGGGTTAAGTATTGATGTCCCAGTATCATCTACAATTGGCAAGCAGTCTTTTATCAAGGCCTTCCAGTATTTTTACTGGAAAGGTAATTTTTTTACTCTCTAGAAGGCACTGACAGCTGATCTTCTGGCGTGGTGTTTATTAAGAAAAGATCAGGATGATCAAATAATCACACTTCATTTTACATGAGTGATGAACAATCAAAACTTCAAAAACATTTTTTGTTAAAACATGGTCATACCTGATAAGCACATCTGTCACGAGGCATATATCCTACAGCTGTTCCAAGACCTGGACATAAAACACTCCTTATTGGGTCAGCTGGATTAGATTCATTGAATTTCCAAACTGTAGTAAAAAACGTGGGGTGAACAATGGTTGTAATATTTTTTTTTTTTTTAATGAGATTCATATCTTTTAAATGAGACTCATGCATTCAAAGTCATTATAAGTCAAATTTTGAGTTCACACAAGTGTAAAAGTGGTCCAAATTTTCCAAATTTTGAAAATTTAAATAATCTGTATCCGAGTGTATGTTATGCTACATGTAAAAATTAGTAAATATACGTTCACTTAAGATACTGAAAAGTGATTCTGGCATAAGTCAACGTATAAATGAACCCAAAGACTAAATGAACCCTAAAGAGATGAATTATATAACTTTGTAGAGAACTACAAGGCCACAATTTACATACTACTAGTAATAGAAGTATCTAGCATTAGAAGGCATTGCAGTTTCCGAGCATTTGTTAAAACTATTTTTCAAGTCCAATTCGATACCTATTGAAACCCTTGTGACCTACTTGAATTTTAGAATATACTTAGTTTTTGCCATTTCACAATATTTATTTCTTAATCTTTGTCTGTAAATTGAAAACATATTAAATCTGCTATTTATTTGTAAAGAAAAAAAATGGAAATAAAGTTAACTTTCTTTAAATAAAGAAATAAGAAATATGTGCTAAATTATTCTTGGACAATATATTTTAAAGTCCTGACTTTTTATAGCAATCTTAGCTTTGGCAATTATTCTAAAGGATTAAAATGTCAAATCAAGTACTTTATAAAAGGATAAATAATCAAACTGTTATTTTTCAAAATTAGTCATTCAACTTATTTGATAGATCCCTACTCTGACTTTTTATTTGAATATCAATATCAGTGTTTCTGCCAGAGCGCGTTTTTGCGTTTTTGGTGCACTATTTTCGGCCATGACGCAATGAAATTTAGTTAGTGCGTATTTTGTGACGCAAGAATTTCACCATAGCCAATCAGATATACAGACTACAGCTTTAACAATTTTTCCAAAGTCCGCAGATCCCCCCGATTTTTTACGGGTGGATTGTCACCGCGACGTCGCTACGACAGTTGTGACTTTCCGCTCGTACACCCAATGTGCTGCGGGATATCGTCACTGCGGATCACTGTGAAATATTGCAGCGATATTTCGCTCACTCGGATGACCATTTATCAATTTATTACACGTATTTACCTGCATCCATAGCGCTAAAATACACAAAAACACTCGCAGACTAAGTAACATCCATTAATAAATGAAAAATAATATTTCCATTGTTAATTAATATACACAAACTTTACACACGAGATGACCTCGGAAAAATGACTAGTCGGCGCTTCAAAAGAATCTGTCAATCTTTGATGTTTACACATGTGTAGACTGCAGAATCTTCAAAGAAGTGCCGACACTCAACTTGGCTTCAAACCTTTGTCATCTTTTTTTGTCCAGAAAAAAATACACGTGCTTACCCTGTAAACATGCAGTGGTTGGGCCAACCACGGAAAATCGTCAAAGGAAAATCGTGGTTGGGCCATGGTTGGCCCAACATTAATTAACATGTACTATAAATGCAGTTGTTGGCCCAACGTCGAACCAACCATAAGTTAACACCAGCGACATTTCTGCATTGGCCCAATAACGATAAATATGTACTTTAAAACAGATGTTGGGCCAACGTTTGATATATTCAACCACAAACATGAACACGTGCTCTTTTGTTATCAAGTATGTTGTGGTGACATTCTTATGGACCTTTCTGGTTTTTTGTAGCGGAACATTTAGCCACACTTTTTCTATTCATTGCTAGGTCAACTGCTCACAAACAGTATCACATAAGCACGTGTTCTTTTGTGCAAACCAGGTCAACCAGTGACTATGTATTATCTCAGTGTAGCGATTGGATAAAAAGTTAGCCAATTTACATAAAACTGTAAACACCAGAAAGGTCACTTGTGTCCACTAATCTGATAAATAGAATTATTTATGCATTTGTTATAAATGAAATCCAAACCTGCAAGTATTATTGCCCTGAAAGCTAAATAAGCGTTGCTGGTATCTGACACATCCATTGGGACACGCATTGTTGGAGCAGATATGAGGTATTTGATTGGCTGGCCTTCATTAAATTTTGACCAATCAACAACGTTTCTGTTATGATGCTCTACAGTTGTCATAATTACAGCGTTACCCTTTAAAGATAAAAAAGCTGTTCTGAAATATATTCATAATCCAGTATTCAAAAGCACAACATTATGAAAATTTTGGTATTTTAATTGTTCGTTTTTATTGGTTTTACAGCAGCCATCACAATTTAGGTTGTATGGCGCCAAAACAGGAAAGATAATTTTGGCTTACCTCTGATGTTTTGAATAATAGCTCTATAATAAATCCAATTCCAATTTCTAATTTTATAGCATGAAACATGGTGCAATGTTTAAAGCAAACAAACAATAGAAATATGTAAACAATCAATCTGTTAAAGACATATGTGAAGTCTGAAATAAACCCAGAATTCTAGAAATAGTTGTGTTGATGCTTTTTCTTCTTAAAAATATCAATTTTTCAGAATTAACTTACAACCAAGACTTCTCCATCATAATCTTTCCTTATCAACTTCTGTAGCCTCTCTTGCCTGAAATATAATGGGGGGAGGAAAATATTGAAAATGTAAATGAAAGATAGTGGGATGAAAATATTTCTATATAAACATCAGTATAGTCTGGTTGCCACCAATAACCTAGTGTAAGTGGAAGGAACTTCAGACCTAAGACAGTGGAACACAGCCGTATAGTCTGGTTCCCACCAATAACGTGGAAAGTGGAAGGAACTTCAGACCTAAGACTGTCGAACACAGCAGTATAGTCTGGTTCCTACCAATAACATAGTGTAAGTGGCACGAACTTCAGACCTAAGACTGTGGAACACAGCAGTATAGTCTGGTTCCAACCAATAACGTAGTGTAAGTGGAAGGAACTTCAGACCTAAGACTGTGGAACACAGCAGTATAGTCTGGTTCCCACCAATAACTTAGTGTAAATGGAAGGAACTTCAGACCTTAGACTGTGGAACACAGCAGTATAGTCTGGTTACCACCAATAACGTAGTGTAAGTGGAAGGAACTTCAGACCTAAGACTGTGGAACACAGCAGTATAGTCTGGTTCCCACCAATAACGTAGTGTAAGTGGAAGGAACTTCAGACCTAAGACTGTGGAACACAGCAGTATAGTCTGGTTCCCACCAATAACGTAGTGTAAGTGGAAGGAACTTCAGACCTAAGACTGTGGAACACAGCAGTATAGTCTGGTTCCTACCAATTACGTAGTGTAAGTGGAAGGAACTTCAGACCTAAGACTGTGGAACACAGCAGTATAGTCTGGTTCCCACCAATAACGTAGTGTAAGTGGAAGGAACTTCAGACGTAAGACTGTGGATTACACAGCAGTATGGTCTGGTTCCCACCAATAACGAACTTCAGACGTAAGACTGTGGAACACAGCAGTATAGTCTGGTTCCCACCAATAACATAGTGTAAGTTCAGACCTAAGACTGTGGAACACAGCAGTATAGTCTGGTTCCCACCAATAACGTAGTGTAAGTAGAAGGAACTTCAGACCTAAGACTGTATAACACAGCAGTGTAGTCTGGTTCCTACCAATAAAGAAGTGTAATTGGAAGGAACTTCAGACCTAAGACTGTGGAACACAGCTGTATAGTCTGGTTCCCACCAATAACGTAGTGTAAGTGGAAGGAACTTCAGACCTAAGACTGTGGAACACAGCAGTATAGTCTGGTTCCCACCAATAACGAAGTGTAAGTGGAAGGAACTTCAGACCTAAGACTGTGAAACACAGCAGTATAGTCTGGTTTCCACCAATAAGGTAGTGTAAGTGGAAGGAACTTCAGACCTAAGACTGTGGAACACAGCAGTATAGTCTGGTTCCCACCAATAAGGTAGTGTAAGTGGAAGGAACTTCTGACCTAAGACTGTGGAACACAGCTGTATAGTCTGGTTCCCATCAATAACATAGTGAAAGTGGAAGGAACTTCAGACGTAAGACTGTGGAACACAGCAGTATAGTCTGGTTCCCACCAATAACGTAGTGTAAGTGGAAGGAACTTCAGACCTTAGACTGTGGAACACAGCAGTATAGTCTGTTTCCCACCAATAACATAGTGTAATTGGAAGGAAATTCAGACCTAAGACTGTGGAACACAGCAGTATAGTCTTGTTCCAACCAATAAGGTAGTTGTAAGTAGAAGGAACTTCAGACCTAAGACTATGGGGAACACAGCAGTATAGTCTGGTTCCAACCAATAATGTAGTGTAAGTGGAAGGAACTTCAGACCTTAGATTCACAGTGGAACACAGCAGTATAGTCTGGTTCCCACCAATAACGTAGTGTAAGTGGAAGGAACTTCAGACCTAAGACTGTGGAACACAGCAAGTTATAGTCTGATTCCTACCAATAACTTAGTGTAAGTGGAAAGAACTTCAGACCTTAGACTGTGGAATACAGCAGTATAGTCTAGTTACTACCAATAATGTAGTATAAGTGAAGGGAACTTCAGACCTAAGACTCACTGTGGAACACAGCAGTATAGTCTGGTTCCTACCAATAACGTAGTGTAAGTGGAAGGAACTTCAGACCTAAGACTGTGGAACACAGCAGTATAGTCTGTTTCCCACCAATAAGGTAGTGTAAGTGGAGGGAACTGCAGACCTAAGACTGTGGAACACAGCAGTATAGTCTGACTTCAGACCTTAGACTGTGGAACACAGCAGTATAGTCTGGTTCCAACCAATTATGTAGTGAAAGTGGAAGGAACGTCAGACCTAAGACTGTGGAACACAGCAGTATAGACTGGTTCCAACCAATTACGTAGTGAAAGTGGAAGGAACTTCAGACGTAAGACTGTGGAACACAGCAGTTTAGTCTGGTTCCTACCAATACTGTAGTGTAAGTGGCAGGAACTTCAGACCTAAGACTGTGGAACACAGCAGTATAGTCTGGCTCCCACCAATAACCTTAGACTGTGGAACACAGCAGTATAGTCTGGTTCCCACCAATATGGTAGTGTAATTGGAAGGAAATTCATATTATACTTGAACTCAGCACTGACGGTTAAGAAGTTCAGTGACATGGCAGGACAAACGGTTGAGGTCTTAGCCCCCTCTGTTTGCATTTTTACAGTATGATTATGAATGTGAGTTATTACATGTGAATGTATGTTTAAGTTTTTAAAAAAAGGAACGACCTCAGGAAATAATGATGTACAGTATGTCATCAATATTTTTTTGACATTTGGAATTTGACATTTTTTTATGTATATGTTCAGTGACTTTGAAAACATGGCGTCAGAGGCTTATCCCTTTGCATGTATACAATATGATTATGATATAAAAATGTCAAATGACACACATGAATGTGCGTAAAAGTTTTTAAAAAAGGAACGACCTGCGAAAACATTGACGTATGTAAAAATTTACACCTTTTTTTTATTTACCATCAATATTTTATTTGACATTTGGAAAAAAATTTTTTTATGTATATGGTAATTTATTATGTGAACTTTAAAATACATTAGCAACTGAGCTTACATGATAATATTTATTGATCATTTTACAAGATAATTCTCAGAAATGGTACAATTTATTGTTGTCACATAATGCTCTGCAACGTGACCTATGATTTTATAGTCTTAATTAAATAACAATACAAACAAGAGCACCGCTAGGCGGAGCATTATATGCCCGAAAGTGTTTTTTTTTTTCAGTAAAGATGAAGCATTTGTAAGACATGGGACTAAAATAAAGTATTACCTCCTTCAAATAACAATCCTCCTTTGAAGTTTCAATATTGTGGTCCAAATGGAACTTTAAGTTATGCCCCAGAAACTCTTTTCAATTCTAAGGTAAAAGTGACCTTGACCGTTGACCTTGTGACCCCAAAATCATTAGGGGTCTTTTACCCAATATGGACAATCATACTATGAAGCTTATACACAGTAGGCCAAATGATACTTAAGTTGTATTCCGAAAACTGTTTTCAGTTTTAAGGTAATAGTGACCTTGACCTTGTGACCCCAAAATCAATAGGGGTCTTCTACCCAATATGGACAATCATCCTATGAAGTTTGAATATTGTGGGCTAAATGGAACTAAAGTCATGCTCAAGAAACTGTTTTCAATTTCTAAGTAATAGTGACCTTGACCTTTGACCTTGTGACCCCAAAATCAATAGGGGTCTTCTACCCAATATGGACAATCATCCTATGAAGTTTGAACACTGTGGGCCAAATAGAACTTAAGTTATGCTCCGGAAACTGTTTTCAGTTTTAAGGTCATAGTGACCTTGACCTTTGACCTGTGACCCCAAAATCTATAGGGGTCTTCTACCAAATAAGGACAATCATCCTATGAAGTTTGAACACTGAAGGACAAATGGAACTTAAGTTATGCTCCGGAAACTGTTTTCAGTTTTAAGGTCATAGTGACCTTGAACTTTGACCTTGTGACCCCAAAATCAATAGGGGTCTTTTACCCAATATGGACAATCATCCTATGAAGTTTGAACACTGTGGACAAAATGGAACTTAAGTTATGCTCCGGAAACTGTTTTCAGTATTTAGGTAATAGTGACCTTGACCTTTAACCTTGTGACCCCAAAATCAATAGGGGTCTTCTACCCAATATGGACAATCATCCTATGAAGTTTGAATATTGTGGGCCAAATGGAACTTAAGTTATGCTCCGGAAACCAAATTGCTAACGTTTTCAGTTTTAAGGTCATAGTGACCTTGACCTTTGACCTTATGACCCCAAAATCAATAGGGGTCTTCTACCCAATATGGACAATCATCCTATGAAGTTTGAATATTGTGGGCCAAATGGAACTTAAGTTATGCTCCGGAAACCAAATTGCTAACGTTTTCAGTTTTAAGGTCATAGTGACCTTGACCTTTGACCTTATGACCCCAAAATCAATAGGGGTCTTCTACCCAATATGGACAATCATCCTATGAAGTTTGAATATTGTGGGCCAAATGGAACTTAAGTTATGCTCCGGAAACCAAATTGCTAACGGACGGACGGACGGACGGACGCCAGGGGGTATAACATAATATGTCCGAAATTCTTTCGGGCATATAATAAAAAAGAAGAAATAAACAAACTTATGACTTTTGAATATATTTAAATTTCCATGCTTTTGCTAATTAGTGTCACTTGCAAGTTAATGATTTTGTATGCTTTTGCTAATTATAGGTACATGTAGCCAAACGGTAAGGGTCACTACAACTTTTGAATATACATGTATATCAATTTCTATGTTTTTGCTAATTTCCGGGTGCCAAGCGGTAAGGGTCACTGACCTAATTACAAAAGGTACTTGCTACCTACTGTCATGGGTTCGAATCCTGCCTTGGACTATTGATGATTTCATGTAAGAGGCTATCCAGCTAGTTTACTCAGATGCCAACTTGTTTTTAGAGTCTTAAAACAAAAAAACAAAAAACAAAAAAAAAACTAATAAAACATAATGTTATTTTTTGGTGAAATTTTTACTCACATTTGCCAACCAAAATGTCTACTGTACACCATATCAATTCCTCCATCCATAAAACCAAAACTGTTAGCAGGAGAAACCTTTATTAAATAGAAACAGAAATATGTCACAAAACATGTACTGGTTCAGAGGAGGGGGGGGTGGGGTGGAGAGAGAAGGAATGGTCGGGGGTCAAGATATACTAGTGAAAATCAGCACAAATTTGACCGGAAATTATTACATGTAATATAATGTCAAACCCAATAATTATGGAATATGCATTACCCATTATCAAAATTTTACAACCCTTTATCTGGTAAAATATAATTCCTGTTAAATGTCTCTGCACTGAGAGTATTTAAATTCCCAGTCTATTTTGATGCCAAAATAAAAAAAGGACATTGATTCAGTAGTGCATGTAACAAATTCAGCTCTTTTCACACGCTATCCTCAGTACTCACAAAAGGATGTTTGATGGGCAGGGGAGTCCACTTCACTTACATTTAAATTACATGTACATGAAGTCCCAATTTCATGTACAACTGTACTATAGTAGTGCTTGTTCATAAATCCATGCAGAAGAATGCCACAATTGATGTTTCAATTTAATCTTATAAGCAGTTTCTCTGGTGAAATGTTTTATACAGTAACTGTTGTTGATTTTGGACCCAACAGTTTCAATTAAAAGGTGAAACCAAAGAGTTATTCGGACAACCTTACTGCTACTCATCAAAACACAAGAACTGTCGTTAACAGACAAACCCCTACCCCCCCCCCCCCCCCCCCACACACACACACACAATTAGGGCCCAGTAAAGGAATTTAGACCTTTACTTCCATTAAAGTCATGGTTACAATAAAAAAGTGATACATAAATATAGAAAACATTCTCATATTATCTGAGTGAGCCTACTTATTTCAAAAACCATCTGTGAATGTATGACAAACACGTGACTACGACACAACCATCAATGTAGTATTTTCACATTGTATAACCAACATCTTTTAAACTGTTGACCTGACCTTTGATTGCGACAAGTTTTCCTAATGCCCCACAGACGTGTGCCTAGTTATTTCAAAATCCATTCAGGGATGACAGAATTGATGACTGGATATAACAATTAATGCACTTTTATTAATCTAAAGTCCTAGCTTGACCTTGATCTTTAAGCTACAAACACATCACAAATTATTTTAAAGAACTATATCTTTGAACAGAATTATTACTACAAAATCTGTCACTGAATGACAAAAAGACATGGACAGGTTAAAACGATCAATGCACTATCATGTCAAGACTTCTGACATTCAAGAATGAACTTGACCTTTGGGCTGCTGAGCTAAATTTTGTTCATTACATATCATCTTAATAAGCAGCATGTTTATGCATAATTATTTCAAGTTAATCAATTAATGACCAAGCTATGCATAAAAGAAAAAAATCTATTTACAACCTTTGCAACCATGACCTTGACCTTTGAACTTGATACTGCACTGACCTTATGCTTATGGGGGGATGGCACATAATAACAAATATGTCTTAAAGATCAATTGAAATGCCAGAGTCCATTTACTACAATCATGATATAAAGGTAATATTTAATAAATATATAAATATTTCTTACAATAGCATCAGCAGCTGGTCCATCTTTGAAAATGTCCCCTTTGTAAACCTGTTTAAATAAAAACAATATTATCATTGACAATAATTATAAATAATATAACTTGTTTGTATTCTGTATGAAAATATTCTGATTGAACATGCATACCATATTTATAATCTTAATAAAGAGTATAAAGCTATACATGTAAACCTGCTGCAAAAATAATTATCATCTTAAAAGGATACTTCTAAAATGCTTTCATTTAAGAAATATGGTAGTAAATTGCCTCAAAAGCAAATTGCTCATCTATAAAATCATCGCTAAATGGATAAAATCCAACTTAAAATAGCAGAAATTAACATTGTTTTGTTTTTGAACATTTTTTGTTTATGTACAATATTCATGTGTGTTAAATATTTTCAGAGATGTTCTATGTTACAAATTTCTCTTTAAGATTTTGAAAACAATATTGGTTTGAAGGTTGATTAATTTCATAAAAAATATTTCATAAGCTACAGCTTTATACCTTTTAATGCGTACATAAAGAGAATAAATAAAAAATACAATTTGGTGTCAAAAATATGAAAGCACAAAAATAACTTCATGAATACTCTATTTGGTGTCAAAAATATGAAAGCACAAAAATGACTTCATGAATACGTACTCAATTTGGTGTCAAAAATATGAAAGCACAAAAAATAACTTCATAAATACTCTATTTGGTGTCAAAAATATGAAAGCACAAAAATAACTTCATGAATACTCTATTTGGTGTCAAAAATATGAAAGCACAAAAATAATTTCATGAATACTCTATTTGGTGTCAAAAATATGAAAGTACAAACATAAATTCATGAATACTCTATTTGGTGTCAAAAATATGAAAGCACAAAAATAACTTCATGAATACTCTATTTGGTGTCAAAGATATGAAAGCACTTAAAATAACTCCATGAATACTCTATTTGGTGTCAAAAATATGAAAGCACAAAAATAACTTCATAAATACTCTATTTGGTGTCAAAAAATATAAAAGCACAAATATAACTTCATGAATACAGTTATGAAAGCACAAAAAATACCTTCATGAATTAACTTAAATACTGTACTTTATCTGGTGCCACAATATCAAAGCACAGAAAAAAAATTAAAGAATAAATTAAGACCTGTACTCTATTTGGTAAGCACAAAAAATAACTTCATGAATGAATTAATACCTGTACTCTATCTGGAATATAATCTTTGAAATGAAGTCTCCACTCATCAACCAGCCTCTGCTGTAGATCACAAAATTTATAAATGACCTTGACCTTTTGCTCCTTCTCTGTTTGCCCTTGGTCTTTCTTTACCTCAGACACTTCATTACCACCCTGTGCCTCTTGCCTTTGTTCATTTGCATCCATTTTAATAGTACTTGGATAATGAAGCAATAAGTTTATCTTGTATTGCAAACAATCAATTGGAGTTTGATTCTGAAAATATAAATTCTTAATAATGATTCTGTGCCAATTCTCTCCCATTTCCACTCGGATTCCGTGCCAAAATTTCCAACAGAAAGGTTTGTCTTTTGTTTTATAAGCCTGTTAACAATGTTCATAAGATTTTTCAAAGTTAAAGAAGTGGGATATATTTTGCACTTTTTTGGAAACATTTGCTGGTGTGTTAAACTGGAAATATTTTGTGTCATTAAGTTAGGAAAATTCAAGCTGTAAAAAGAGCAGATTTAATAAAGGCCCTTATTTTAATGGAATCAATAACCTATGATGTAAAGAAATTTTGTACCAGTGTATATATATATGATAGACACTGATGTTCTACATTAACAGTTCTATTCAATTGAAAATTTTTATGCAAGCTTAACTTCAGCTGAGCTTCTTTTGTACGGTATTTCAGCTAGTGGAAAATTTAATAATAATGAGGAAAATCAACATTTTTTCGCAATTTATATCACATTGTAAAAATTCATATATTTTTTTATTAACGCAACTATTACTATCAACCTCATGATAGCCAATTGCATGTTGCAGCTACTATTAAGCAGGAGACCCAAAAATCATTAACAGGGCAAAAATATTTTTTATTCAAGGCCAAAAACTCAGCTGAAAATCCTTCAACTGGAAAACCCGTGTACTTCAGCTTAAATGATCAATCCTGTAAAGTTTCATTAAAATTGCATTAGTGGTATAAGAGGACAAATTTAAAAAAAAATTAAAATCATTAAAGGGGCATTACTCTGACAATTATCATAAAATTGAAAAATGTTGATTACATGCACAACTAGACATAGTATTGATTATTACTGTAATGTTTTGATAAAAATGCACTTGTTTCTGAAGAGTAGTCTAAACAAGTAGCTGGCAACACACAAAAAAACACCTTTTTTATTCAAGGGACATAAATAGGCCAAAAATCATTTAAGTGGAAAGCTACTAATCAATCTGGTAAACTTAGTTCAATAAAATTGCATTAGTGGTATAAGAGTATTCTGAACAAACTTTATTAACACCTTTTTATTAAAGGGCCATAACTCTGCCAAATGTCATTTAAAAAAAACCATGTAATATACTCAATAACTTGAGCCACAAATCAATCCTGTTAAGTTTCAATGAAATTGCATTAGTAGTATAAGAATAGTAGTCCAGACAAACTTTGAAAATAAAAATAATTAAAGGGCCATAACTCTATCAAAAATCATTGAACCAAAAAAAAACACGATGATATGCACAACTAGACTTGGAACTGATCATTCCTATAAAGTGTGGATGAAAATGCACCAGCAGTTTCTAAGAAGTAGTTCAAACCAGATTCTGTGCAGCTGGCAACACACAAAAAATACCTTTTTAATCAAGGGCCATAAATCATCCAAAAATCATTCTACTAGAAAACCCATTTAATATGCAAAAGGACTTGAGCAACATATCAATCTTGTAAAGTTTTATTGAAATTGCTTCAGTGGTATAGAAGCAGTAGTCCAGACAAACTTTAAAATTAAAAATCATTAATGGGCTATAACTCTAAAAAAATCATTGAACCGGAAGATGACGACAATATGCACAACAAGACTTGTTACTGATCATTCCTGTAAAGTTTAGAAGAAATTGCACCAGTTGTTTTTGAGGAGAAATCCAAACAAGTTGTGACAGACAGACAGACAAACAGAAAGATGACGGAGAAGTGATCTCTATATGTTGCCACTGCTTGGTAGAGGCGACACAAAAATGGATGATCTGAGTGAAGAAAAACCGTTATATTAACAACTCTGGCCTTTTTAATGAACTCAGGTAGTGTTCTGCACATATTAACTAGTATTTCTTGGTTGATAAATTTCTATCTCAACTAGTTTGACCAAGTCATGAACGTTCATACAGAGGTCATTCAATTTTTCTTACATCCACAAAACATGATGAATCAGAAGATTAGAATGTGTATGATGGTAATATTTATAAATAGTAACTTATAGATCTACAACTTCATTATTACTTACTGTATTCAAAATTAAATATGAAAAAGAATAATTTAAATATTATCCTAATAAAACATTTTCAACACAATAAAGAGATATTATAAGTTAATCATAAGGTTAAAGTTCTATTCAGTATACATGATTCTGTTCTGGAAATAAGCCAACATGTATTATATTCAGCAATTTTTACATTCTGTCTCATCAGATGAAAAACTTTAGAACATTTAAAAGGGTTTAAAGAACATCAGCTTAAAAATTAACTTTAAACTTTTAAATTAGCTCTCAGCTGCATTCTTCAAGATGAGTCAACAATTTTTAAATAGAAGAATCAAATCACAAATGGTTGGTTGAAGAAACCATTAACATGCTGAATAAAACTGTGTGATCTATATTTGCTATGCTATAAATACAGAACAGTCATTAATTAGGAATTTCAATATCAAAATACAAATATTGAGCTACCACCAGTACATATAGCCACTAGTCAGACGGCCTGGGTCTGAAGTCCAGTAGGCTGAGTGGCCCTAAAGCTCTCACTGGATACTGATGTCAAATAATCACTTTTGTTTCCTCAGGAGCAATTTAGTAACGATTTTAAAAAACACACCTGACAATTGTTCATGCAGCTGACGAATTTCATAATAATGCTCACAGACTAACAAACACATTGTTCTTAATGTCTGAGCTTATAATTTAAATATATGAGCCGCGTCACAACAAAACCAACATAATGGGTTTGTGACCAGCATGGATCAAGACCAACCTGCCCATCCGCGCAGTCTGATCAGGATCCATGCTGTT